>NC_056726.1:1492459787-1492462287 GCF_019279795.1 Protopterus annectens
ACTGCCCAGGTGGGTTACAAGCTGCATTTCTCCATTTGTCCACTAGATGGCAGTCTCTTACCACTAATCCTGACTAATTCTCTCACTACTGGTTCTCTCTTTAAACTATAACTTTTCCTGTTTATTCTGTCTCACATATTTTTACCACCTCTGTCCTTCTGTCTATATGTTTCTCTACTCACCTTTCAGCAACTACACAATCTGCTGATTGTTCCTGCTCTTCTCCTGCTCTCCTTGTTTCTACCCGCTCCGTTCGCCCAGCGGGCTCACTCCGCTCCCCTACCCTGCCCCCAAATCTCACCCGCCCCCAGTACCTCTACCTTTATTCTACCATAGCCACACCCACCATCTTCCCAAACCAATCAGTCTCCTCCTCACTAGTAACACCCACTCCCTTTTTCCCGCTCAAATTTTCCAACCCTCCTCTTCTATCTGATCAAACCTATCCAATTAGGCCTTTTCATCCTCTCCACTACCACTCTCCAGCATACCTACACTAATCCCTCACTTACTGTTCACCCCTCCCCCTCCTTTATCAACCTACTAGCTACTCTATATATATCCCTCTCTTGTAACTACCAACACTACACAAAAATAGTACCTCTAAATAACCTATTCCACCATGTTATCTAAACACTCACAAATCTCCTATCTATTACTTTTACTTCTCAACCTATCCTACCTTCACTATCTCACCCAGTCCCACACTCCATACCATCAACACTCCTTCCATGTAAATAACCATCTTTCCTTCTCCCCACATCCTTGGACCCCAATCTCCCCCCACCTTTATCCTATAGCAAACATCCTACTTTTTCCCTACAAACTTATTACCTCATATAAATCTCCTACCCCACTAATAACTAACAAACCCTTAATAATTTCACCTGAATCCAACCTACACTCCAAACTGTGCTATTACCTCTCTAACTCAATCTCATATCTGATCTGCAGTCTACTATCAGGTGACATCCATCCCAACCCTGGCCCATCCAACTCATCCACCACAGACAAGTCAATATTCCTTACTTCTTTAAATTCTCAAAGCATAGTTAATAAAATCCCAAACCTCCATGCCTGGATAAATCATAATAAACCTGACATCCTATCCATCTCAGAAACTTGGCTAAAACCCCACATAAAAGACTCTGAAATTATACCACCAAATTACTGTATCATTAGAAAAGATAGATCCCACAAAAAAGGAGGAGGAGTAGCACTCATATACTCATCCTCCTTATCAGTCACTCCCTATGATAAGCCTACCCCACCCTTTAAGAACGCCGAACTACTACTTGCAATACTTCAAATTAACAAACATAAGCACATATGTATAGCTTCCCTCTACATCCCCCCAGGGGATAATATTTCTACTGTTGAACACATCCTCTCCTGGCTCTCCACCAGCATCAGCAATGAAACAATAATCCTAGGAGATGTGAATATTAACTGGGCATCCATTCAATCTCCTACAAACCCACTCAACATCAACCTCTACAACTTTTCACAACTAATTAACTCTATAACACATCCCTCAAAAAACCTCTCCAGTGACAGCATTTTGGACTGGATTCTAGTCTCACATCCTCAATACTTCTCTGACAGGGGTACTCTTCCAGATCCTCTTAGTGACCATCTTCCGATCTTTACATACCGACTCCATTTATACTTACATCGTTCCCACAACTATATTACCGTACGTAACCAAAAAAACTTTAGCACAACATCCTTCACTAACTCCCTAAAAGCTATAAACTGGAACTGTCTAAAAACATTACCTCTCGACAACGCAGTTGCTCACTTTAACACCTTATTCCTAAAAATTCTAGACCACCATGCTCCCATAAGGACAAAGAGAATAAAAACTAAAACAGCCACTTAGCTTACTAAAAACACACTAACTATTATGAGGCAAAGAGATAAAGCCTGGGCTCTTTACCTAAAAAACAGGTCCCCCCTCACCCTTCTTGAATACAAAACACTTCGAAATAAAGTAAAAAAACTCATCATTTCCGACCGACAAAACTTTTTTTCCACACTACAAAACAACAACAAAACTAACCCTCAGAAATTCTGGAAAGGTGTCTCCGCTCTCCTTAACCCCGGCAAACTAGACACCCCCTGACCCAAATGCTACTGACACTGACTTAGCAACCCAATTTAACACTTTTTTCATTGACTCTATCTCTAAACTTACTTCTTCTTTCTCTAATACCACCACAATCTCCACATCACCTCCTCCCTCCTCTACCATTACTCTTCCCTGTTCTTCCACCACTCCTTCACTCTTCTCCACTAACTCACAATCCTTTACCCCTTCTTCTACTATCACTTACCCCTCTCCATCTCCTTCCCCTACTTCCCACACTTCCCAGTGTCCTCTCTTCTCATTAAAACCAATTCCCACTTTTACTATAAAAAAACTCCTTCAGAAATTGAAGCCATGCTCCAATGCTCCAGATGATATCCCTGCTTATTTTCTCATTCTAGCCGCTGAAGC
>NC_056726.1:1492472287-1492612653 GCF_019279795.1 Protopterus annectens
ATATACATGAACTAAGTTTTACCTGCAGTATATACTTCTTACCTGGTATACCTGTGGAGGTATTGTTTGTTAACACTACCTGACTGTTTCTACACATATTCCCAGATTCCAGGTTGATGTTATGTACATACCTCTCCATCTCTTATTGCACACAATCTGGGCATGTCTTGACAACATGCAGGTGAAACCAGGACATATTTTGACTATTGCCCTCAAAAACCTTTGGTGAGTTGCAGAATTACAGGTTTGTTTTCATAGACATTTTTCAAATATGTACAGACCTGACAGTCAGTTATATGGCAATAAATGCTGCCTACATGTCAGAAATTAGCATGCTGATATGCCAGGGGGACGGGGTAACAGCCAGCAGATATGGGCCACTTAACTGGATATTCTGGACAACTCTGTGCACTTGTGGGGTATGATTCTGCATACAGCTTACTACCACTCCCGGGATTTGAACTATGGCTGTGTCTGCTAAAAATAGAACAGTGTACATCACAGTTGCGTGTGCTACATAGATATTGCTGTGCATCTCTTCTCTGATTTCTGTCTATTAGTCTCCCGTGGTTTTACAATCTGACCCTGTAATTACAACACTCTTATAGGTTCATAGGTTCATAGGTAGATACTAGGCTATCTGCCCTAGGGCATTTATAAGCCTAGCCAGTGTGTATTTGGCTTCCGCCTCCCTATTAGATTAGCCTACTGTGCCTCTGTAAAGTAGGTCACAAAAGGTACCCTTTTAAGATTAGTTTACTGTGCCTCTGTCTAGCAGGGACACAGAAGAGATCCTAGGGGTGAATTTGCGATTTCCCATCCACGCTTCTAGATTTCACTTGAAGAGGGTCAGCGAGTGGCTATGTCTAACATGAATTGGGATTTTATTCCAGAGTGAGGGGAGCCTCTGGGAAATGAATCTGTCCCTCCAGCATGTCCTATTTATTTTTGTGCTGAGGTTTAGGTCCCTGGAGCGTGTAGCTCTAAGGGACTTGGATTTTTTGAGGTGGAGCATGACCATTAATTTCGGGTTTGACATGGCTTTGTACGTCAGGCATAGATCGCCTCTGAGTAGGCGGTAAGCAACTGAGTAGAGCTGGAGTTTCTTTAGTCAAGCTGCATAGGACATCTGTTTGTAGCCCATGATCCTCTTGGTGAGGAACTTTTGGGTTTTCTCCAGTTGCTGCAGGTGTCGTGTAAGGTACATCCCAAAAGGGGCATTGTATTCAATTATGGGCCTGATGAGTGACGAGTAGACGGGCACAATGACCTCTCTTGATCTAGATGCGAACCCTTTCGTGATAAGGTGGGCTATATAGAAGGTGTTTCTAACCACTTTGGCAACGTGATTATCAAAGGAGAGATTACTATCTACGTTGGTCCCCAAATCTCTAATTACTTCTTCCGTACTTAATGGATTACCACTTATGTGGTAATTTGTGGGCACATTGTTTTTCCCAAAGGGGATGACTATGCACTTTTTAGCATTTAGCTTGAGGCCGTGGCTCTGGCACCAAGCATCCATCTCTGTGAGACCATTTTGGAGGATGGTTGTGTCAGCTGGAGATTCGATTATGGCCCCCAGTTTGAAGTCATCTGCAAACTTTGTCAGCCATAATCCCCCCGTGTTAGCCTGAACCTCAGAGAAGTATATACCGAACAAGAGAGGTCCCAGAACTGAGCCCTGTGGGACACCACTTGTAACTGGTTTGGATTCGGACATGGCACCTGCGATTCTGACCATGTGGGTTCTATCTCTGAGCCAGTTTGCAATCCATCTTGTGATATAGGGGTTGATATTTAAGCTGGTAAGCTTATTTATGATGCCCGAGTGGGGTATTGTGTCGAAGGCTTTTGCGAGGTCCAGGTAGGCTGTGTGGACTACCTTGCCCTCATCTATGGCTTTGGTAACTGTTTCAAAGAAATCAACTAGGTTTAAGAGGCAAGATCTGCCCTTAACAAAGCCGAATTGGGTAGGGTCCAGTGTCTGGAGGCTCCCAATATCTTTGTTTATGAGTTCCATGATAATACGCTCCATAGCTTTACAGACCAGACTAGTCAGGCTTATGGGGCGATAGTTTCCGGGGTCCGTTGTGGCACCACCTTTGTGGAGTGGGACCACTGTAGCTGTGCGCCATTCTTTGGGTACATATCCTGTAGTAAGGCTAAGTTTCAACAGTGACTTAATGTGAGGGTTCAGTTCTTCTTGGAGCTCATGTAACACACAGCCTGGGACACCGTCTGGTCCCATTGATGCTGTGTTTTTTGCTTTGGAGATCGCAGCTTTCACCTTTGCATCTGTGATGTCAGGGAGGTTACATTCAGTTGGGATAGGCATTTGCTCCTTTGGGGGGAAGGGGGGGGAGAAGTTTGCACTGAATCTGTCTGCCAGGATGTTGGCTATGTCTGTAGGTTTGGTATATTTTGTACCATTATGCAACAATTCAGAGCATATCTGGGAGTTTCCGCCCATGTTCCTGACATAACTAAAGAAGGTCTTGTGATTATCTTTGGCGTCTAGGGCAATTTTTCTTTCAAAGCTGGCCTTTGATGATTTTATGAGGGATCGAAGTTTCTTGCTAATACTGATCAGAGATGACTTCCCTTTCAGGGATTTTGCTCTGTCATGTAGTAGCTTCCTCCTTCTGTTGTATAGCTTATTTATGGCCAGGGTCCTCCAGACTGGTCTCCTGTTTTTGGAGGAGTGAGTCTTGGTTTTATTTGGGATAGCACGATCCATGCATTCCTGCAGGTGCTCATAGAATGCATTTCTAAAGGATTCTGCGGATTGGGCTGTAGTATCCTCTGGCCCAGGGGCTTTGAAGGATTCCACCTCAGTCTTGAGAAGTGCAAAGTTGGCTTTTGAGAAATTCTTTACAGTGATTTCCTTGGCTGGGGGTGGGGACGGGATATGGATGTCTAGGGAAATTTGTTTATGGTCTGATCTTACCAATGAGGTGTTTACCTCTGGTGTGGAACATAGAATCCCCATGTTGGTGATGACCAGGTCCAATATGTTGTTCCCTCTTGTGGAAGTGGTGACCAGTTGTTCCATTGTGTTAGAGTTTATAAATTCAAGGAACCGTTGGGCGAGGGTGTTTGGGCTTAAGTAGTTTTCCCAGTCAATGCTTGGGTAGTTGAAGTCACCCAATAACATAGTGTTTGGAGAGACCTTCATATTCTCCAGTGTTCTCAGGAATGCCAAGTGGGGTTCCTGTAATAGGGAGGGTGTTCTGTAGCAGGCTACAAACTGAAAGGCAGTTTTGCCCGCTGTTAGTTGCACATGGATGGTTTCCGATGCTTCATGCAGTGCCACTAACCTGGAGGTGTAGGTATCTTTGATGAATATAGATACTCCCCCTCCTTTTGTGCTTCGGTCCAAGTTTTGGGGCCGAAACGCATGGTATGAGTTATAACCTGGTAGTGCTGGGATGCTCTCAGGAGCCTTGAACCAGGTTTCTGTTACTGCACAGACATCGATTTTCTCCATACTGAGGAGAGCCTTGAGTGCGTGCATCTTGAGGTTTAGACTTCTGGCATTGAGTAGCATTACCTTTTATTTTTTTATCCTTGGGTTGTCTATGAAGGTGGGTTTGACCTTTGAGCCTTGCCTAAAAAAGGCACTATAGGGGTGGCAAGAGCCTTAGCCATTATACGAAAGTCTAAGGGTGACAGGTGCAAGCTGTCCCTAGCGAAGCAATGTGGCTTGTCAAGCATGTCATCCCAGGCTAACAGACACTGGATCCCCTTTGAATGACACCAATACTTTAGCCAATTGTTGAAACTGATAATTTTGTCTTTATACTGTGGCATCATTCTTGCTATTCAAGATCAGGGTCATACCAGCCTGGGCTACATGGTCAGAGAGCTCCTCTATGTCTATTTTCATGTAGTCCAGGGAGGTACGTCTCAGGTCATTCACACCGGCATGGACAATGACGGAGTCATACTTGTACTTGCTTTGGAGTGACCTGAGTGTTTGTGTTATGTGGTGGATCCTGGCACCCAACAGGCAGCTTACAGTGACCTTCTCCTTGTTCAGTCTGGTGAGTGGGACGTCAGTGTGCCAGACAATCGAGTCCCCTATAACAAGTGTATTTGGTGTGTTGTTTGGCCTTAAGGGCTGTGACTGTAAGGCACACTGATTTTGTGAGATATGTGATTCGTGGGTATTGTTGAGGGATGTCTGTTGCTTGGATATCTGCTTAGGAGGTCTTTGCTATTTAGGTAGATTTTTATTTAGAGCCTCTGAGTATGTTTTTGTGTGTTTATGTGTTGGGTATGCAGATGCAATAGGTCTGTGTGAGACTGGATTTGTGGTGTGGGTGGTTACCTTTTCCTCCTGACTGACTGTGTCAGTCTTGGGTTGAGAGACCTCTGCCTCCAGTTTGGCTGTGTAACTGCATCTCTCACATGTATTAGAGTTTGTTGGAAGGAGGAGAGGGTTGTCTGTGTACATAAGGCAATTGTAACATTGCCTCAAAATTCCCAGATTCATCAGCTGGACTGGAGAGTAACCTTGAAACTGACCCTTGGACATACCAGATTAGTATAGGGAACTGTTTTTTACTGATCAGATTTTTCACTTGATCAGGAAAGACCAATCGGGAGTCTAATACTTATGAAAAGTCAAGGAGGGTGTAGTGCTTTAGTTAGTTAGTGTTTCCTTATAAGAGCTGAGCAAGTGCAGGGCTTTAGAAAGAGAATAGAGTGATTACTTTGAGAGTTTGAACAGTTCTAAGGGAAAAAGTGAAGAGCAGACTTTGTGGAGCCTGGATTAGTTTAAACCTGTTTAGGCAGCGCTGCCCAACGCTGCTCAGTGCGCAAAACCGCGCAAAAAGAGAGTTGTAGGGTTTTAAGAGAGAGAGATCAAGGAGTTTAGAATTGACCCAAAATGGCCAATAAAACTACAGCTTCAAGGTTTCCTAGACCGTTTTATTATGTAGCACAGCTTCAAGGTTTCCTAGACAGTTTTATTATGTAGCACAGTGTTGAGTAATACCTTATTATTCAGAGCAACTGCAACACTAAACGCCATACAATACCATAGTAAACCGTACCAGTCCAGGACTTCAATCTTTTATTTCTAGGCACAGTTTTCATATCTGACAGACCTGTGGGGAGAATGTTTGTTAGCACTACCCGAATGTTGCCACACATATTACTAGATTCCATATTATTATTATGCACATATGTCTCCCTCTGTTACTGCACACACTCTGGTCACAGCTTCACAATGTGGGGGTGGAGATGGGACATACTTGGCTTATTACTCTCATAACATTTTGAGGAGCTGATAGAGTGACAGCTTTGTTCTTATAGATGTCTGACAATCAGTTGTATGTCATTATTTGCTGCCTAAACATCTGGGATCATCCCACTGATTTGTCAGGAGGACAGGGTGACAGACAGTGGATATAGACCAATTAACTGGACATTCTGGACATATCTGTACAGTTGTGGGGGTATTATTCTGCATACAGCTTACTACCACTCCCAGAATTTGAACCATGGCTGTGTGTGCTAAAAATACAACAGTTCACATCTCAGTAGAGTGTGCTATTTGGATTATATTGTCTAGCTTTTCACTGTTTTTTTCCCAAGTCTCTCTCAGTTTTACAGTATAACCTCTTTTGATTACAACAGTCATATACAGAAAATTCCTACACATTTTATTTATGTAGCACAGTGTGGGTAACAGTGCTTAATACAACATTACTATTACGAGATTGCAACACTACATTACCATATGATACCAGAGTAAACACAGGCAGTCCAGCAGTTAGACCTTTATTGTCAGGCTAACCTTTTATTTACATGCAACCTATACTGGACTCTTCCTGCCATATTGTCTGGTGTATTCAGTGCATGCCTTAAACAATACAAGTTTTATACTGGCAATTAACTTTCTACTACTTTTAGATTTATTTCTTATGACAGTACATGCAAGACTATTACTAACTTGCCTCGCAACACAACCTCTGCAATCTACAGGTATGGGCTTCCCAGTTCACAGCCCACTCGTCTGCACTGTCAAAGACATAAGAGGAATATTTAGCCATACCTATCCATAATATATATGAGCTGGCAATTATTAAACAGGTAGTGGACTGATACTTACACAAGGCTTGGACATCCCTCATCCACCTATCCTTTTGTATCCACTGATCCAAGAGCTCCCTCTTTCTCCACTTCAGGTCAGCATAGTGATGCCTGACCTGCTCACCAGTTCAAGGTATACCAGTGGCACCGGTCAGGTCATGGGTGAGACGGTCCCAGGCTTCTGCTTTATATTGGGAACCCTTGTACTGGCCCTGCAGCAGTCGCTGGTCATTGTCTTTAACAAGGAGTCCTGCCATGACTTTGGACTCCTGGATGCCCCAGTGCTGCAACCAAAAGTGCAAGCTCTATCCCACACTGGTCAGTGCCTACAGGAGGAAGCTGCAACCAGTTTTCAGATATATTCCCGCCTGTTGGGTTTAAATAGGGCCGATTTCCTGCACTTTGCTGTGATTGGACTGTTTTGAAAATGATAAGCTATGGGCAAATCTGATAACCTAAGGTTGGCATTGCTTAAAGGGGTATACCAATGGGCCAACTGATTTAGCTGGCCTACACATTGCTTACACGTAGTAAGCAGGGTTGTGCAAAGTTTAGCATTGCTTAATTTTTAATTTGCATACTATTTGCTGTTTGGCATTGGCTTATTACTTAATACATGTTATATATCTGTTTGGTATCCATGATTCATGTGTGCATACACTGTATGGGGTCCTTGTGTTTATTAGAGGATTTCAACACTATTACAATAACACCTCACATCTGGACTTAATGCAGTACTCCAGTTCACATATTTATGTTATGTAGTAGGTTATACAACATAAAACTGTATATAGATTCCTTTCACATGTTTAATATTCCTATAGTGAGGATCTGTTTGGTGATACCTCAATCTTATATATTGCTGTGATGGCTTACTGGTTAACTACTATAACTATAGTGTACAGGGTCCTGGGTTCAAGACCTGCAAGGGCTGTTTATTTTGTTTCTGGGCAGAACAGCAGCTGTTGCATACAGAGTGATTAAGGCACTTTTAAGCAGGTTTGTGTCGGTTTGCATGAAGGTAAGCAATGCTAACCTCCGGTTAAATATGCTTACAGAGAGTTAGCTTCAATATTGCTTTACCTGTGTGCACATTGCTTACCCCCACGCAAACAGGCTTAAACCCCACTTACTGTTGCTTAAATATGCTTACTTCCACTTACCACTGCTTAATAGTGCTTACTCCCGCTTACCCCCGCACTAATTTAGAAAGAAATGTAAAATGTTTTTTGGGAAGGTGGTAGATTTAGACACTCTATGGATTTATCATTCATTACACATTATACCTTCAATTTGTATCCCTAATTCATGTGTACATACACTGTATGGGGCACTTGTGTTTATCTGTGGATTTTACAACATTATTACAATGACACCTCACATCTGCATTTAATGCAGTACTCCAGTTCACAAATATATGTTATTTAGTAGGTTATGCAACAAAAAATATTGTTCATAAAGTGATTTGACATGTGTGAAGACTGGTAAAGAAGGGTGAAGGCTGTCAGCCTAGTCAGATAGAATTTTATAGATAATTCTGTCATTTGTAAATATGAATGTAAACTACATGCTTGTTGTCTTAAATGTAAAGAACCACTGTTACATGTGGAACTGGAAATAAATGTGACAACAGTGCACTCTACTGACCAAAGTAAAGCATGTGGTGATCCTTTGAAGTAGCAGTGGTGCCGAATGTCTAGATGAATAAATTCTTTCTATTGTTTAAACTAAGAGTTAAATTGTTAGATTTAAGCATGCAAATGTATTTTTATTGTTCTGTTCCTGACCAGCTGCAAGATAACAAAAGGGAGATGTTAAGAATGTAAATACAGTTAATGTGTAGCCTGGGAACACCAGGAAAGTGTAAAAAGATATTAATATGTGAGGATATCCCAACCACTGCCAAACACAAATGTGAGGTGGATATCCCACCACTGCCACCAATTAATATGTGACACCCATGCCCTGGCCCAGCAATCAGGGAGCCTTAATCCTCACCACTAACTCCAGAGAGGTCATCTCATATAGGAGGGAAAGGATAACAAATACACACAGTAAAGTGCAATTTCCCTTAAGAGCACAGAGAGATCACATTCAGTCTGGGGCTGGTCACTCCCTTGCTCTCCAGGTCCCCAGTAGGGTCCAGATCTCAGCCTAGCTGGGCAAACTAATATCTCCAGCACGCTCTCTGTCCAACCAGTGTTTTAGCTGACACACACACACTTTGAGATAAGAGTTTATGCAACCACACAGACACTTCTAGAGAAGGCTGGCACAGGTTCTCCAGCTGTGCCCCTTTTACCGAGACTATATGGTAGAAATCCCTACCACCACCCAGCTAATAATTATCAGCTACTCAAAGGCCCTTAAAAGGGTGTCCAATTATTACTGTGCAATATTATTATCCAATTGGTAGTATAGGGCACGGCTAAAGCTATTAGAGTGGCTTTGTACAGTTTTAGCAAAGGCATGCAAGTACTCTTAAGAGCTTAAATTATCTCTACAAAAACCAGCCACAGTTAAAAGGTTTTAATAATAAATATTTAATAATAAATAATTAAAACCAGAAGACAATAATTTCTGCTACACAGTCAGTGCTAGTCAAGAGTTCAGAGATCACACAGAAATACTTAAAATAAATCAGTAGTACAGTTCTGACATCACAGAAAAACACTTAGTCTAAACTTTCTAGTTCTAGATATCTCTACAAGAAAACACAAGTCTAAGATAATTTACATGTGAGTAAGAGGCAGTGCTGTGAATTGGAAGATCCGGGCAAAAATGTTTAATGCCTTCTGATTCTTTCTGTTTAAATTTCTATTGCAGTTCTGATAAACATTGCATCATCTTTTTGCACTTTCCTGGTGTTCCCAGGCTACACATTAACTGCATTTACTTTCTTAACATCTCCCTTTTGTTATCTTGCAGCTGGTCAGGAACAGAGCAATAAAAATACATTTGCATGTTTAAATCTAACAATTTAACTCTTGGTTAAAACAATAGAAAGAATTTCTTCATCTAGACTTTCGGCACCACTGCTACTTCAAAGGGTCACCACATGCTTTACTTTGGTCAGTAGAGTGCACTGTTGTCACATTTATTTCCAGTTCCACATGTAACAGTATTTCTTTACATTTAAGACAACAAGCCTGCAGTTTACATTTATATTTACAAATTACAAATGATAGAATTATCTATAAAATTCTATCTGACTAGGCTGGCAGCCTTCGCCCTTCTCTACCAGTCTTCACAGCATGGAAAGTACTGGAGTGAGACTCAAACTGGGAATAACTGCTCATAAGGCAAATGCTCTTCCCACTACACTATTGCAGTACTGCTTTATTTGCATATATCTTGATATTTAGCTTCTTGTGCCATTTAAGCTGCAATATGTAGCTAAACAATGGGCAAACCCGTGCAGTTATGGTTACATTTTATCTCTTTGATACAAAAAATTTAACTTGTTTATATAATTATATTTTAACTATTGCTCTTATAAACTTGGCGGGTGTTGCTGGGGGTATGCAACCCCTATGAGCTGTCTCACTCATTGTTATTGCTAAACTGCAGTTCTTGATTGCAGAGGCATTTATATTGTGAGAGCTCTGCTCTCAGATGTGCCCCTGCACTCGTCCACACTCCGTGTCCATTTAGGAGCTCAGGCAGTATGCCTTCATTACTATGCATGGTGCGCTGCCGTGATGCTCCTAAACAGTCACTTCAATGCAGGACTAACTTAGTCCTGCATGGAAGATTACTGAATACAGGGGAATGTATATATTTGAATTATATGTACAAGTTATTGAAAGTTTATCTATAACTTCTCTAAAAACTAAAGCAGTAAAACATTACAAAATGCATATTAATTGAGAAGCTTTAATCCATAATTGCCAAAGCAATTCCAGTCTTTCTAATAGTTGCTTTGGCAATTACAGACCAAAGCTTGTCAATACCCAGGTTTAAATGAAATGTATTCCATCATGTGAATTAAAAAGTTTAATGAGATAGTCTCCACGATAAGTACTAGTAATAACGTATACTGGTAATAATGTATACAGTGGTGTATTTATAATTTAAATTTTAATTTCATTTAATTTTTCTACTGTAACTAATGAAGAAAAGGTTTAATATGCAAAAACACCCATGCACACTCGCTCATCTTAAACTGCAGGCACCATCCCAGCCAAACACTTCCGCAACATAAAGTACATGCATAAGAGCAAATTCCGCATAGTCCTATTTGCGCATATGCACTTTCATTATTTTGAAGTTTCGACTTCATACACAAGAATTTCTGAAATTCGATATTTCAGCAATTCATGTTTATGAAGTGAAAAATATACAATATATACAATATATATATATATATATATATATATATATATATATATATATATATATATATATATATATATATATATATATCCCTTGTAATTCTCTATTTTATTTAAATCGTCTTATTATTTTCTAACATAGAGAGTAGTGCGTGGGAGGCTATTAATGTTTAACTAATCCATTTAATTTATATATACTTTATATACATAATTTCAAGTAATCTGTTTTTTTTATTTTGGTTATTCAATCTGGTGAATGTTGTTGTAGGTGAGAAGCTTTATCTATGTGCAGTGGGTGTTGTGTTGAATATTTTTTTTTTGCCTGCTTGAAAATCATTTATATACATTACTTCACTTTCTTTTAATAGGTTTAACTTGTGTGGTGTTTGTTCATCACTTGGGCTGTTGTTCAAAGAATTTGAGATAACATTGATTGTTTTTTACAGTAACTGATAATTAATATTAGTTAATTTTTTTCACATACCTGAAGCTATTTTCAACTTATAACAGTCTAGGTTCCATGTTCAAGCTGCCTGTGCTGCAGGAATGGCACTTTGAACGTTAACCCTCTTTACAGCAAGTGAACATTTAGAATGTTAAAATGAGTAGCAGAAACCCAAAAATAGAACATTTAAAAATAATCTAGTTAATTTCAGAATATATCCATGTAGCATTTATGCTCAGTATCTTTAAAAAAACTTGAATAATGAAAATAAAAAAGGAAAGAGGAAATCAGTGGGAAGAGGATAAATAAGACATCTGCAGCCTTAAAGACACCTGGTGCTACTCTCTGTTTAGTGAGATCTTCTAGTCTTCCTAATTATAGCTCAGTGAAAGTTGTATCATTTATATAAATACAGTGTAAATATGAAATACTCATGTAGCAGATCATCACAGTACAGAGTAATAACTCATTTTTAGTGACGAGAGAGGGTGGCCTAATGGTTAAGGTGTTTGCCTTACAAACACAAGGTGCAGGGTTTGAATCTCACAGGGGTTTACTGGGTAGGCTTAAAATGGCTCGCAAGGACAGTTAGCCTAGTACTAACCTATGAACCTAAACTTATGAACATGCTTATTTATAACAATATTACTAGTTTTAATGTGTCATGAAAGAAGCTGAAAAAGCAAATATAACTTTAGTAATAAGGAAGTTACTGTTATATAGAACACATCTGCTAAACAAAGAAGTACCTATTACAGTAATGGAATTTGCTCTACAGTTTCTCTGTTTCTATAACATTCAGGATTTGGGATTCTGAGTCATGATATTTTAAAGTTTACTTTCCTTAACTGATCCATTATTGTCACTGACCTAATATATTGTTCCATATCCACATTTCATTTATGCAAGTTCAAACCATTAATTTCTTTGCTAGCTATGTCATATTTCTGGCATTTTCTAACGTTTGCATTGTTCAAGGGCTATCTTGTATTTTCTAACTGTGCTCCCTCAGAATACAGATTCTTCACATGAACAGATAGTTTCATTAAATTAAGTACAATACCTGATCTGCTTCTCACAACAGACAATGGCACACCTAAAGGTTTAATCTCAGAAAAAATATATAACAAACACATAGACTATGGGTGATTCACAGATAATGGAAGACGAGATATAATACAAAGATGTAGTTAAGCATCAAAACTGTTGGTGGAATACAGAATACTTAAAAATGTATAGCTTGAATGGAGCTGAGAGCATGCAAACAGAGAACAACGTGTCATGCATAACATCTGGCAGGTTATTAAAATATTGTTATAGAGAGAGATTTATCACCTGAAAGTTGGTAACATACACATTAAGCATCTATTCTTAAGTAAATGATGCTGCATTGCAATTCTGTATACATACAGACATCCACATGCAAAAACACACTCAAACTGAAATACATATTTACTGACCACACTTGTCTATTCATAATTAAAGGGTCTACAGATGTATTTACACAATGTATAACCATCTGCCTACAAAACTAAATACCCCACAACCTTTTGGTATTACTTCAGTATACAGTTGTCCCAATGCTTTCCTCAAAATGTAATTGTGAAATCTAACACCTCATGTGATGCCTAAAAGAGCTGTGCAATGCAACAAAACTGTAAGATTAAACACAAGGAACACTTCATTATTAAATACAAAGGAAAACAAGCATGCAGGAAGCTAGCATATATTATATGGGATAACATATGGTTCACACCTCTGCACACCAGTTACTATAAAACTGTTTTTTATACAAAATGACTTTTACAGACATTTGACTAGAAACCATTAGCAGTGATTATAAACTTGCTCTGAGAGAAATATATTTATTTGACTTCTCTATAGATATTAATTTGCATATAACAACATTTATATACATTATATACTTATTCTTTAATATAAGCTGTAGTCTTCTGTGCTACATGGAACAGTTTAGAAGTGAAGATTCTTAAAACTCCTTAATCTGCTCAACATCTCTTGCCTTAATTACTCAGAGTAACTTCACTAATTATTGGAAAATAATATTGCTGAGCAGATTTAACTCTTTGAAATGTTCTGCATTTTTTAGTGAAATATGTTATTTTATTTTTTACTAAACTGACTTCTAAATCATTTCAAACATTTTTCATCTCCTATTCTATGATGAATACAAAAACGTGATCCACACATTTCAGAAAATGGCAGTGAAAAATACTAAAAGCAAATCTGTAAGTACATGATACTTAAAATATAATCAGAAAAGAATGCTCCCTGTACAGAATTTAGATGTTGAATGTATATTACAACTACTGAAGGTATTGATAGTAACATACATACAGTCATAATACAAAAAAACATTCACTTAAAAACATTCATTCATTTGTATAACTGTCATGCATACATACATACATAGAACATATTCATTCTCTTAACTGTTAATATTCTTATCAAGCATCTACTCATTATTTGCAAACACATACACACAGTTATATGTATGCACATCCATGTAAATATGTTATGCATATAGAAGCGCATACAATACATACAAATATGTCATTTTAAATGGTAGCACTTTTTAGTTATACTTTCATATTTTATTACTTTCACCTGCCCATATTCTATTACTTTCACCTTTTCAACAATGTTATTAAATGACTTTAAAAGTTTTATGATACATGATTTTGATATGTATTGGTGTTATGATGTCTGTAGGTTAACGTGTTATAGATGTTGCCTGTTTTATTTATTTATTAAATCTGTCTTATGATAAGAAAGATGTACGTCATTCAAAGCGGCAAGGATGTATGAACCTCCTTCATGAATTATTTTTAACATTTCATCAATATACTTAAGGTTACCAGAAATGACCACCCCTCCACCCTTGTCAGGTTTCATTGTTCTGACAGAATTTTTTTTCTTTATATCTTCTAGTGGTAAATATTCTTCCATATTGAGATTGTATTTTTTGTTATTCATCTTACCCAAAGCATACTGTTTGTAAATGTCTCTTTCACATACATTTGTGAACACTTGTAATGTGTTATTGGCATGGTCATAGCTATACTTTACTTCCTAAATAGTTCTTTTTCTAGTGAAACACCATCAAATTGTATCCCAAAGTTAATTTTTCTAGTAAAGAATTTAAATTCAGTGAATTCAGTGTGAGTGCCAAATAATTGAATGTAGGTGTATGGATGAAGGCAAAACCTTTTTGAAACAGTCCAACAAAAATGTCACAGGATATCTTCTCCTTGAAAAGAACCAGACACCAGGACAAGATATCCTGGGACATTTTTGTTGGATTATTTGCTTTTATGTGTTTTACTTTTTGAAACAGTGAAAAATATTTGTCTGTATTTGTAAATAGTAAAGTTACTCTTGGCAGCTATAAAAGAATAACTAAAACTACTGTCTAGGACCATTGCCAGTGGTCCCTGTTCTTCTTCCTCATGTTACGATTCTGTCTCCACCAGTAGTTCTTCCCTGGATAAGAGTATGTTCGTTCCTGCTGGTTCTCTCAAGGTTGTCATATCAGAGGAAAAACAAACAGTTAATTTCTGTGCTTAAAGTTCTTTGCTGGGTTGAGTAAAACATTCATGGTTCCTTTTAAGTTGTGGCTTCCTTTCTGGCCTTGGTCATTTCAGCTGGTTTGTCTCAGTAGTGGATTTTGTCTGCTAAAGATCATATTACTATGAGAACATTTAATAAAAAATTGGTGTGAATGGTGGGTAATATTTAAGGAAAATATAAAAAAAATGTTTTTTACAGTGGCAATATTATGTGAGGAAAGTAGAGAAAGAAAAACATAAAAGAACATACAACAATACATTGGAAGATTTACAACATAATGATAGAAAGGACTTGGCAAAGAAAAAGAAATATATGAAAGAAATCAAGAAAAATACAAGAACTGTTATATAAGCAAACATATTTTTACAGGGTAACAGAGGAGAACTATCAAGTTACTTAAGCAGATTAGTAAAGGAGGATGGTAGTGTAATGAGAGAAATAAAAATGTAAAAGGAGAAACAGAAAGAACTCAGGAAAAGATTAAGAATAGTGTAATACAATAAGCACAAGAAATGTTTAAAGAACAAAAGAAGGTAGTGAAAAAATATCCAAACTAAAAAAAGTTAACAGAAACAGAGAATAAAGAGTTAGAAAAGGAGATCTCATTAAATAAGCTAGATAAAGTATTAGGGCAAGTAAATATACATTTGGCGGCAGGCCCAGATGGGATAGCATATGAAATGCATAAAAATTTAAGGGATTGGCAAAAAAAACATATTTTTAAATATTTTGAATGAATGGTTAAGTGAAGGTTTTATGTATAAAGAATTATCTAGTGAAATAATTAAATTCATATGGAAGGAGGAAGATAGAAGAGACTTAATTAAAAAACTGGAGACCAATATTATTAAATAATAATGATTATAAGATCTTTATGAAAATAATTCAAAAGAGATTTGAAACTAAAATGGGAAATATTATGGAAGATAGCATATATAGTATAAAGGGTAAGGGTTGTCAAGAATTATTGAGGATAGTGAGAGAAATTGTGGATGATATTATGAACAGAAAAGAAGAAGCAAAATCATGATAGAACACTTTAATAAGGTATTTGACACAATTAGATATGAAATTGTATGGGTAATAATGAAAGAATACAATTTAAGTGAGAAGATTAGGAAATTATGCATGCCAGCATATAGTAATAATAAAGTGAAAATACTTGTAAATGGCTGGTTAACCCAAGAGTTACATATGAAGAGTGGTGCAAGACAGGGGTGTCCAAAGAGTCGTATACTCTTTACATTAGTTAGGAATGTTATAGTATGTGAAATAAATTACAAACTGAAGTGTATATAACACCTGAAGGTTTTAGAATTCCTGTGCTGTTAACATACACAGATGATGTTATAATAATTTCAAAAAACAACATTTGGATAAAAGAAGTAATGCTTTGTACAAATGAGTGTTTAAATATGGGATGGCTTTAAATAAAGAGAAAAATTAAGGTTTAGATGATGTAGTAAAGATTGGGGTAAATATTTTACAATGAATGACATTTCTGTGTTAGGTATAACATTTGGGAATGAAGATGTAAGCAAATTCAGCAGAGAAAAAAACAATTGAAGAAATAAAGCAAATGTATTTTCTGGAGGACATATAAATTATCATTCAGAAAAAAAAACATATTTGATTAATTCAGTACTGATGGGAAAAGTAACATACTTAGCAAGTGTATTTATGTTGCCAACATTATCTGAAAAGGAATTATTGCAGATATATATTTTTTATTTATATGGGGTTCTAGATTAAACCCAGTAAAAAGAGGAGTTTTGTATGTAAATAAAGAAGAAGGAGGTTTAGGGTAAATTAACCCAGTGGCATGTGCTACTTCATTAATTTGTACAAAGAGTTAAAGCTGATAAATGAAAAAGATGGGAGATTAGTAGCAAATGGTATATAAGTATGATAAGGTTTAGGGTATTTTAAAAAAGAGTAAAAGAGAAAAACAGTATATAAATGAAAAAATAAAATCTTACCAAGAAAAATAGTTTTGTAGAAAATAAAACTTGATGATATAGAAAAAAGGCAGAAAGGTATGGTATAAAAATGTAATGATGAAACATGACAATGTTAACCATAGGAAAATCTAACAGATGAAAAAAATTAAAACATAGGAAGTGAATAATGTAATCAGAGAGTAGAACGTGATGATTTTTTGTGGCAACTGATAAATTGCCAGCAAAAGTAAATTTGCCATATAAAAAGAAAAGTGATAGAACATGTTTGCATTGTCAAGAAGAAGAAACTACAGAACGTGGTTTTGAAATGTAAAAGAGTAAAAACATTATGGGGAAATTATGTAAAGAAGATTTTTTTGAAGATATAAAAGAAGTGGATAAAATAAACATGGATATGATTAAATGTGTATATTATAAGAATAGAAGTAAAGAATATTTTAAACAGATTAAATGTTCTTTGATTTTATATGGGTTATATGTAATGAAAGAATAAATGAAATCATGTTTAATGGTAAATAGATTTTAGCAATAATATTAAGTAAAATCATATGGTGGTCATAGAAAAAGTAGTGAGGGTCTAATAAAGATGAACATTTAGCATGATTGTGCAGAAAATTATGAATATGTTTAAACAAATTTGTATATTTATATATTTGTACATATGTAAATATTTTGTAAATAAGTGTTATTTTTGTATATAAATAAAGGACCACAAGTCTTTTCAGTCATATAGCTGGGGATGGTGGAGCTTAGAAGTAAGTACAATGCAGGAGTGACAGGAGGAGAGTGTGTCTGCTAATGCTGTTGAGGTGAGTGATGCAAATATTGCTGTTGACATGAAGGAGAGTGAGAAATCATTTAAAGTACATGACAAAAATATGAAAATGGATACAAGCTGTGTAGGTAGTGCAGTGCTGCACATTCAGACAATGGAACTGCAGAAAGGTGGTTTGGAGAATGAATTATTCAGGGACATGGAGGAGGCAGAACCAGATGATGAGTTGCTGTTGCCTGGTTGTATATTGTTTTAGGGGGAATAATTAAAGAGGATCATGAGCAAAATAATTGTAATGCAGACAGAATTAATGGTCAAGAGTAGGCTGTTGTTCCTATGCTTTCTGGTCTGATTCAAGAAAGTATGTTATATATGTTATAATGAACAGATCTGTGAGCAGTTATGCTGAGATAACATACTGAAAAAAATGTGAATATTTTTGAGACAAAAAAAAAAAACTATAAGAATTAAGACACAAAAAGGAAAGTGTTTTGTCAGATATTTTGTTTGGGACAGTATTATCAGTGTGTTGGGGTTTTCCCCAGAGTACAATGGGGGCATTTATACATTCTGTAAATTAATGTTTTAAAGAAGTAACTTTGGAAACTTTTGAAAAAGATAAATGTTTCGATATATTATTTGAGAAATAAATAATTTTGATCACCCTGGAATGAGTATGCTATTATGGGTATGATAGGATGTTTACAAGAAAGCTGAAATTGCAGTTTAGAACTATATATGATGATAAAAAGGAAATCAAAGTATTTTTTGAAGAAAATGTATAACAGTGTAGGATAAGACATTTCTTAAGAAAAGAAAATTATGGAGGGTGAGTGGGATATATTAGTATGTTTGAAAAATAAGGATAGACAAATAATGCATTTACCTAGTTTTGTTATAATTTATAAAAAGTTATGTTAAGATATTGAGGTCAACCTAAGCCCTGCTTTCATTGTGATCATTGGGATCCTTTTATATGTGATTATACAAAAACGTGCTGTTTTCAATGTGGGGTGCTTGGCACTCTATTAATAATTGCAATGATTTTGTAGGACATGTTAAGGAAAAGATAATTTTTAGTTAGACTGTAATATGATGTTTTTTAAACAAGAATCATCTTTATTGAATTATCACTTATGATATAGGCAATCATACATTTATATAAATAAAAGCAAACCATACTGGCATATTTTCAGTTGTAAACATTGTACATTCCATATAATCTTGTATATAGTCATTGCCAATCAAACATAATATAGCTCATTCAGTTCATACCTTCCCTTAAACCTCATTCCTCCTCCAAAATCTTATTCTACATGTAGTTTTCCAATTCTCATTTTTTTATAATTTGCTGCAACCCTTTTGTAAATATCGCACTGCCAGTTATTTTATCTGTTACTAAATTCATTACATCTAGTATGGTAAGTTTAAACTTTTATTTACATTTTCTGGTAATTTCATTTTTAACAGCCACCAGAATTAAACTCAGCAAGGCCTTCTTATTCTAGGCAATTCCAATTATATACCATAGATCAAAAAAATAATTTCCTTAGATGCACAAATTTGTTTACCTAGCTTTTGTGACAGAATAGTCTGTATAAAATTTTTAAAGTCTGCCAACACATTATACTCACAAAAATATGTTCCAAATTATCTCTTTCTTCCCCATCATACCTCCAACATTTGCACTCCACCAGAGAAAAAAAATAATTGGAGTCTGCTTGGGGTATAAAAATACCTATGTAAACACTTCCAAGTAAAATTATGAATCTTCTAGACTTTCTTGCCTATTTGGGAACCTTACATACACATATCTTCCCACTGTTTCTTTGTGAATTATGTATCCAATTTCTCTTTTCAATCCTTTATAACATTCTCTGAGTGGTTCCTACACTTATCATGCAATATTTAATATGTCCTACTAATAAACCCTTCTTTAACAGCAGCTTCTGTTTTAAATATATGTACTATGAAAATCTTTGAAATGATTTCCAGTAAGAGAAGGCATGATTATTATAATTTAACTGAATGTGAATATGAAGCACTTAATAGGTTAAAAAAGAATTTGGATATTATGATTAGACCAGCAGACAAAGGAGGGGGAGTTTTGGTATTAGATAAGGATAGTTATTTGCAAGATATGTGGAAAATGCTTTGTGAAAATGTTATATATCACCCTATAGCTCGTAAACAGGTTAATAATTTAATACAACATGAACATTTTTTTATATGGCCTGTTCAAGTCACATGTTATATCTGAAGATATATATACATTTGTTGTAGTATAACAGCCAATTACACCTGTGTTGAAGGGTTTACCCAAAATCCATAAGGATTTATATAACCCAGCCTATAGACCCATAGTATCAGGTCAGGGTTGGGTCAAGGAATTTCTGTCAATATGGGTTGAGAAGAAACTTAAAGGAATTTTGTCACATGCACCAGTGGTAATTGATACTTCATGCTTTTTATGTTCATTGTATGAATTTTATGAGTCTGCAACTTTGGGTGAGGATTATTTGTTACTCTAGATGTCAACAATTTGTTTACAGTAATTCCGAATACCTATGGTGTGTTAGCAGTGAAGCAATTTATTTCAGCACAGGCCATTCTAGATGAACAAAGCATTTTACAAATGTGTATTTTTTGAGCTAATATTGGAAAATAATTTGTATATGTTTTATGATCAGTGCTATTGGCAAAGCATGAGTGTTGCCATGGTACCCCATGTGCCAACACCTATGGCAACTTGGTGTTGGCGCATTGGGAGAATACACATTTTTTCCAACACGCATCAATGGAAAGAACAGATTAAGTTATATCACAGATTTGTTGATTATATATTTATTATGTGGGGTGGCACTGTGGAGGATTTAAACATGTTTTTTAGCTATTTGGAAAACAGTGCAGATTTTTTAAAATTCACTGTTAATTATTCTGTAGAAGTGATAGATTTTTTAGATGTAAAAATATATCTTCTTCTTCTTCTTTCAGCTGCTCCCATTAGGGGTCACCACAGCAGATCAATTGTTTCCATTTCTTCCTGTCCTCTGCATCTTGCTCTGTCACACCAACGACCTGCATGTCCTCTCTCACCACATCCATAAACCTTATCTTAGGTCTCCCTCTTTTCCTGTTACCTGGCAGCTTCATCCTTAGCATCTTTTTCCCAATATACTCTGCATCCCTCCTCAGCACATGTCCAAATCAACGTAATCTTGCCTCTCTGGCTTTGTCTCCAAATCTTCCAACCTGAGCTTACCCTCTAATATACTTATTCCTAATCCTGTCCATCCTCGTCACACCCAGTGCAAATCTTAACATCTTCAACTCTGCCACGTCAAGCTCTGACTCCTGCCTTTTTGTCAATGACAATGTCTCCAACCGATATAACATAGCTGGTCTCACTACCCTCATGTAGACCTTCCCTTTCACTTATACTGGTACTCGTCTGTCACAAATAACTCCTGAAACTCATCTCCACCAACTCCATCCTGTCTGTACTCTCTTCTTCACCTCTCTTCCACACTCACCATTACTCTGAACTGTTGATCCCAAGTACTTGAACTCATCCACCTTCGCCACCTCTACTCCCTGCATCCTCACCATTCCTCTATCCTCCCTCTCATTCACACACATATACTCTGCCTTAGTCCTGCTGACCTTCATTCCTCTTCTCTTTAGAGCATATCTCCACCTCTCCAGGGTCTCTTATACCTGTTCCCTACTCTCACTACAGATCACAATGTCGTCTGCAAACATCATAGTCCACGGGGACTCCTGTCTGATCTCGTCTGTCAACCTGTCCATCACCATTGCAAATAAGAAAGGGCTCAGAGCTGATCATTGATGTAATCCCACCTCTACCATAAACGCATCCGTCACTCCCACCGCAGACCTCACCACTGTCACACTACTCTCGTACATATCCTGTACCACTCTTACATACTTCTGTGACACTCCCGACTTCCTCATACAATACCACAACTCCTCTCTAGGCACCCTGTCATATGCTTTCTCTAAATCCACAAAGACACAATGCAACTCCTTCTGACCTTCTCTGTACTTCTCCATCAACACTCGCAGAGCAAACATCGCATTTGTAGTGCTCTTTCCTGGCATGAAACCATACTGCTGATCACTAATCATCACTTCCCTTCTTAACCTAGCTTCCACTACTCTTTCCCATAACTTCATGATGTGAGTGATCAGTTTAATCCATCTGTAGTTACTACAGCTCTGCACATCACCCTTATTCTTAAAAATCGGTACCAAAACACTTTTTCTCCATTCCTCGGGCATCCTCTCACTTTCCAAGATTTCATTAAACAATCTAGTTAAAAACTCCACTGCCATTTCACCTAAACACCTCCATGCTTCCACAGGTATGTCATCTGGACCAACAGCTTTTCCGTTCTTCATCATCTTCATAGCTATCCTTACTTCCTCCTTGCTAATCCACTGCACTTCATGATTCACTATCCACACATCATCCAACCTTCTCTCCCTCTCATTCTCTTCATTCATCAACCCCTCAAGGTACTCTTTCCATCTGCTCAACACACTCTCCTCGCTTGTGAGTATGTTTCCCTCATTATCCTTTATCACCCTTACCTGCTGCTCATCTTTACTAGCTCGGCCCCTCTGTCTAGCCAATCAGTACAGGTCCTTTTCTCCCTCCTTAGTGTCCAACCTATTATACAACTCTATATACGCCTTATCCTTAGCCTTCACCACCTCTCTCTTTGCCATGCACCTCATCTCCCTATACTCTTGTCTACTTTCTTCATCTCTTTGACAATTCCACTTCTTCTTCGCCTACCTCTTTCTCTCTATACTCTCCTGTACTTCTTCATTCCACCACCAGGTCTCCTTGTCCTCCTTCCTCTTTCCAGATGTCACACCAAGCACCTTTCTAGCCATCTCTCTTCCTACCTCTGCTGTAGTTACCCAGCTATTCGGTAACTCTTCACTGCCATCCAGTGCCTGTCTTAACTCTTCCCTGAACATCACCTCACAATTACCCTTTTTCAATTTCCACCATTTGATCCTTGGTGCTGCCCTCACACTCATCCTCCTCTTCTTGATCACCAATGTCATCCTACAAACCACTGTCCTATGCTGCCTAACTACACTTTCCCCTGTCACCACTTTACAGTCTCCAATCACCTTCAGACTGGCCCTTCTACATAAGATATAATCCACCTGTGTGCATCTTCCTCCACTCTTGTATGTCATTATATGCGCCTCCCTCTTGTTACAATACCTTTTCACCACAGCCATGTCCATCCTTTTCGCAAAATCCACTACCATCTGACCCTCTGCATTCCTTTGCTTTAGACCATACCTACCCATCACTTCCTCATCCCCTCTGTTCCCTTCACCAACATGCCCATTGAAATCTGCTCCAATCACCAGTCTTTCACCCTTGGGTACAGTCATCACCACTTCATCCAACTCACTCCAAAATTTTTCTTTCTCATCCATCGCACACCCAACTTGTGGAGCATATGCACTAACAACATTTATCATTACACCATCAATTTCCAGCTTCATAAAAATCACTCTAGCTGACACTCGTTTTCACCTCCAAAACACTCTTAGCATACTGTTCCTTCAGGATAATTCCTACTCCATTTCTTCTTCCATCCACATCATGATAAAACAATCTGAAACCACCTTCAATACACCTAGCCTTGCTCCCCTTCCATCTGGTCTCTTGCACACACAATATACCAACTTTTCTTCAGTCCATCATATCAGCTAGCTTTCTCCTTATACCAGTCATACTGCCAACATTCAAAGTTCCGAACCTCACTATCACAGTCCTAGCCTTTACCTGCCTTCAGGCATGCCTTCCCCCTCTTCTCCTCCTTCTGCCAACAGTAGCCCAATTTCCTCCAGCACCCTGTTGGTCAACAGTACTGGTGGTGGTCATTGTTAACCCGGGCCTTGACCGATCCGGTATGTATTTCTGTACTGTTCTCTGCATGTATGATTTGGCAAAATTTTACGCCGGATGCCCTTTCTGATGCAACCCTCCCTATTTATCCGGGCTTGGGACCAGCACAAAGAAATGCACTGACTTGTGCATCCCCAGTGGCTGGGTTAGATGTAAAAATATATAAAAATGTGAATAAGAAGATACAAACTAGGGTGCATAGGAAAGATTGTTGGAGAAACAGTCTCTTGACTTATGATAGTATGCACCTTAGACACATTTTTGAAAATGTTGTTAGTGGGCAAAGCCTAAGAATCTCTAGGCTATGCACCGAGGATAGTATTTATGAAAGGGAGTTGAATGAGATGCAACATATGTTTGCTACACAGGGATACCCAGAGAAGATGGTACATAAACTAACAGATAGAACAAAAAGATGGAGGGGGAATACAGGAAGGCCTTGGTTTAAAGCAAATCATGATAAGACTATAAATGTCCATGAACAAGATTTAAATAATGAATTCCATCCAAAGATGGTTCTTCACTATAATAGTGATATTGATAGTATCTGTCACGTGATAAAGAAGAAATGAAAAATTTTGCATACTGATAAGTTGAAAGCAGTGGTAGCGGCTTGTCTCAGATTTGCCTATAGCAATAATTTAAGAATAATTTAATAATTTAAGAAGTGCAAGGGATGTCAGTACATTAATAGTTCAAATGTTTTTGTACATCTGGGATCTGATAGGAAATATATCCCTAGGATGTATGCAGATTGCAGGATGAAATATGTTGCTTGTTTAGCTAAGTGCTCATTATGTATGGCGTTCTATGTTGGGAAGACCAATATAATGCTAAAAAAGCATATATTACAACATATGAATGTCATTAGACTAGGTCTGAAGAATAATGCATTATTTCTGCATATTGAACTAAATATAGGACATAGTTTTTCTTTATGGTATTGCAAATACAACGCGAGAGTATAAGAGGTAGGGATATTAAACATTATACAGACTTAGCTGAGTTAAAATGGATAGCTGATCTACAAGCAAATCACAAACCAGGTTTAAATGGTTGCAAACCTCTACTAAAGGGGCGTAGACCTTGTTATTGATTTTATTGGTTAATTGTACTTTTAAATATGGTTGAATGCAATGTGTTTTAGATCTGATAGCAACAGTTCGAAAGCTCCCATCTGTTATTTTAAATAAACAGTTTCATATTGTGGGTTGTGGTGGCTTCAGTGGGTTTTCATACTATTGTTAATTGTAATTTAAGTAGAAGGAAGGGAAAATTAAGAAAGCTGTAAATGAGAGTGGGAAAATTATGAAATCAAGTTTCTTTTAAGTTTGACTTAAGAAAGGAAATATGCATATAGGAGAGAAAACACTCAGATGGAAATAAATTATTTTCTGTTTTAAGAAAGTTCGTATTGGGTAAGGGTAGATACTATTGATGTGTTATTTATAGATCATTGTGTGATTTATATTTGAATTTTCAAATTAAGAAAGAAAAGAGGGAAGAGTAAATAAATGAGTGTGGAAGTTGATAAGGAGAGTTGGTTTAATTGAAACGATTGTGGGAAGATCATTTCACTATGTTTATATTTTATAGGACTATGACAGAATGGCAGGTTATATTTCAACAGAAATATATGAGAGTATTATAAGTGCTGAGAAAACATTTTGGAACATAAAAAAATAGATAAATATTTGTAGATGTACAAATGATGTAAACAAAACTATACCTACCCCCAGGAAACAATACTCCCATTCTCGAAGAAATTTTAGCTTGGATCTCCACTAACATTAACAATGAAACAATCATACTGGGAGATGTAAATAAACTGGCTCAGTCAACCAAACAGTTTCATACCCCCCAGTAACAACCTCTATAATGTCACCCAATTAATCATGGAAATAACCAAACCAGCCAAAAATAATACTAGCGGCTCAATCATAGACTAGTTTCCTAGTTTCTGACCCCAACAAATTCTCTGAAACAGGTACTCTTCCCTGCAATATCAATGACCACCAACCAGCTTATGCGATACATAAAACCTCCCAACTACCCAGCCAACATCACTACATAATGCGAAGAACCCTTATCAATTTCAACCCACATACTTTTACCAACCATCTAAAATCTGTTAACTGGAATATACTAAAAACCCTCCCACTAGACGAAGCAGTTGAATTTTTTAATTCAACCTTCCTACAAATCCTAGACAGCCCCTCTCTGTCGCAAAAGAGTAAAATCAAAACACACCATCTGGCTTAGCAAAAGTACCAGACAGGCCATGCTCACTCGAGACAAAGCCTGGAAAAAATGGCAAAGAAATTCAATCTCACTGACCTCCAACTGTATAGACAGCTCCGCAACAAAGTAAAATGTCTAGTCATTAATGATAAACGAGATCACTATATTAAACTACAGCATCATTTTAAGCAAAATCCAAGACAATTTTGGACCTCAATTTCCTCATTATTAAACCCTGGTAGAAAAAGTAACCCCTGCCCATATCCAGAAAAAACACCATATACAGAATAACACCATTAGAAATTGCTTCTATCTTCAATTCATACTTTATAGAAATCATCGCAAATCTTACTGCCTCCTTCCAACCTCCACCTAGCCAAACTAATCACTGCCCCAATAATAACCAACATGCAAACCCTCCCACTAGCATATTGTCTCTCTCCTTCATCCATACCTCTACTATAACCAAGCTCCTTCTCAAACTAAAACCAGGGAGCAATGCCCCTGACAACCTACCCCCTGAATACCTTAAAATATCAGCTACAGCCATATCCTACCCTGTCAGTATATTTTTAATAGATCAATCCAGGAATCCTACATACCCACCATCTGGAAGAAAGCATACATTCTTCCCCTACATAAAGGTGGTAATAACTCTGACACCTCTAACTTCCGCCCCATCGCTATACTTTCCCCCATTTCCAAGATCCTAGAAAAATGCATACACTTCCAGCTCCAGCAATACCTACTAAACAACAATCTTCTTTCCCCTTATCAACACGGTTTCAGACCTGCCCACAGTACTATCACTGCTCTCCTATCATTCACAAATACTGTTAACCAAGCTCGCAATGAAGAAAAACGTATCTCCTCCCTCTTCCTCGATCTCTCTAAGGCATTCAACACCATCTCCCACTCCCTTCTCCTCTCCAAGCTCTCCACTCTGGGGATATCTCCAACAACTCTACTCTGGTTTTCCAACTACCTATCCAATAGAAAACAATCCACTAGATGGCATGCCTCTACCTCACCATTCCTAGATACTCGCACTGGAGTTACTCAAGGATCCATATTAGGCCCCCTTCTTTTCAATATTTTTATCAATGACTTTCACTCTTGTGCTCCCAACAACTCTGTTATTCAATATGCAGATGACTCAACAATAATCTGCATCTCCAAAACCATACCCAAACTACTCACAAACACTCAGCAAGCATTCTCTTCCATTGAAAACTGGATGACTAATAACCATCTTGCACTCAACCCAAACAAAACCAAACTTCTTCTCTTCACTCCTAAAAAAAAACATCACAATAAACAAATCTGACTTCAAAATCTACTTACTTAACAAAACACCTTAGAAGTCATCTTACATACAAAACTGTTAGGTGTCACCATTGATGAAAGCTTAACCTTCGATCATTATATTCACAACAACACTAAAAAAAAACACCAAAAGGTAGGAGCCCTATACAGACATAAACACTTCCTCAGCCCCACCACCAAAAAAACCCTGGCCTCTACCTTCCTACTACCAACCTTATTATAGGGTGCCCCCTTACTCACAAACATTCGGACATGTCAAAAACCCAAAAAGGAAACCTGTTATAACAAAATCGCAAGATTCGCAACCAATGCCACCTATTCCTCCCACCACTGTTCCTCACTTCACACACTGAAATGGCTTGAATTACCACAATACCTCATCTATCAACAGCTTACCATAGTCCACAAAATAATCTATAAACCTCTCGACTGTCTGGCCCTTTCCTCATCACTAACTCAATACCACCCTAACAGACCCCTCAGATCAAACAATGAGACCCTGCTAGTCATTCAAAAACCTATATTCCACGCTGGTCAGGCCATCTATTCCTTCTGCATTGCCAAATTCTGGAACTCACTCCCATCAGCACTCAGAGCCACCAGTGATATTATCTCCTTCAAAAACACCCTACATCTTTATCTAACTACCCACTGGCAATGCTCCTGTTCCACACCCCATATAACCTGATCCTCCACTGCTATTGCTCTTCCTATCTCCTCCTAACTTGCCCCACCTCATCTCCTCACTGCTTACCTCAGCTATTCTGCACTTCTCAAATACTCTCTATCAGGAACTACTATCCTACAAACTATTTCTCACGCTATGACATATCTCCCAAATAGCATTATTTTCCAGATTCCATTCCTTCATTTTTATGCTTTGTACTACCAATAGGGAATTCAAAGTTATGCTATCTATACACCAAGCCTGCTCGGATTAAACTAAGGTACAAAAAATCTCCTTGATTGTATATATGCCACTGTATAGAAATTTTCTGTCATTCCTGGATTATGTGCTGTCATATAAAGACATGGTGCTCTGATTGTACATATGCCTCTGTACAGAATTTGTTTTTCATTTGTTGTATTTGTACTATGTTATGGAGCTTTTCTCCCTGGGCCTCTGCTGTAAATGGACCTTGTTCCAGTCAGACTTTCCTGGTAAACAAATGTAAAATAAAATAAAAATAAGAAATATTACTCTGTCACCCATTTCACTATCCATCCATCTACCTTCCTCCAATACTGTCACTGTCTTACTCATTTCACAAGCTACCACTCACACCTGCCACACAAAAATCCTCCTCTATTCTTTTCTACATTCTAACTTATTAACACTATTCTACTACACATTGTCCTCTGAAATACTCATAGTCATCTCTCACTTCTTCCTTCCTTATACTTCATACAACACTATGACCCATTTAAGATTGCTAAATGTCTTTATCATCTAGATAAGTAATATTAACTTGCTGTAGCTAATAGTAGTTTTACTCTAATTCTGACTTTGTTGTTTGTTGTATTAATGTCAATTTTACTGTTGTATTGATGTTAATTTTACTGTTGTGTTAATGTTAATTTTACTGTTATATTGTAGTTGTATCTCCTTGGAGCTTTTCTCCCCAGGCCTCCACTGCAAACGGGCTCATTCGGGCCCAGTGGACACTCCTGGTAAACAAATGTAAAATAAAATAATAAACTCAATGACTGTATTTTAAAAGGTTAGGATGAGAGAAGAGATAGAGAAAATGAAATGTATGAGGAAAATGCTAGAAAACTGGTGCAATGACTTATAAACAAAAATATATGTGATCCAGACAAAGAGAGGAGGTTTTTGCCTTTTTAAAGCCAGAACTAGTCTTCCTATATTCACTAACCTCTTCCTTAACTCTAAATTTAGTCCTCTTAACAGTCTGCCCATCATCTGAGCACTCAGGATTCTGATTTCTTTGTCCAAGGATCCATCTTGTCTAAGTACATCAAATTAACTACAGTTAGAATACCTTATATCTCGTATAGCTAACTTTAATGTTTACCACTATGTGTATGCAGACATATAATGAGTGGGATTTATTAATAAAAACCTCTCTACCACTCTTTCAACAAATGTCACTTAGAATTGTGCAGTACAATGGGGTCTATCCCCAATATCTGCCTACCTATGGAGGGATGATATAAAATGTAAAGTATTAAACCACTTTACAAAGGTCTGCAATGTCAGAGGGTGTAATACAAATAACTACCCTTGTATAACCCATCAGCTCAGTAGGGGCTAGCCAGTGGTCTCTCCTAGTAGCAGATGTGCCATTAAGGGTAATAAAAGTATAAACAGATCATTATCCATTTAAAACCCTGAACAAATACAAACTTCCAACTTATAAATCTCCATCCAAAGTATCTTCTGTGCTCTGATATGGATCTCTTTGTCTGGGTTGTCTTATCTTATACAGAATTAGCAATTCCATTCAAATCCTCTCCCAGCAAAATGTGAGCATTATCTACTATCATTTGTTAACTTGAAGAAACATTCCCAGAAAAGAAAACCAAGGAATCACTATTATGCCCACGTACACAACAAGCAACAGAGGTTCATTCACATTCTGCAATTTCAACATAACCCCCATTCCCTCATTGTCTTAAGCCACCCTTATCCCCAGTCCACTGAATATTTGAATTAACACACAAAGACATACACATATAGGTTTACTGTCAAAATCTTGCAATTGACTAGTGCAAGTGTTCATGTATGTGACCCGAAACATCTTAAAATCCAAAAAACGATCATTTACATTATGGAAAGCGGGAGTTAAGGAAAGTTAACAACTCAGGAATGTCAACTTTACCAATAATACCTACACTTCCGGTTATGTGCTATGAACATTTTGCAGGGGGGAAAGGCCCCCTGCACCCCCCATGTGAGGAGCTGCATCCTCCACACTCCCTGCTACTTATATATGCAAACTCCGAGATCGCACTACAGTGAAGGCAAGGGTAAATTTCCCGATCCCCACTATAGTGTGATCTCCGTTCAAAATAACGAATCCACAAGAGCAAATGCACACTAGCATTCGCTCTTGTGGATTCATCATTTTAAAAATCAATGTTATGACACTTCAGGAAAGTGAAAATAAAGTAAAAATAATATTTCTTCTTTTACTGCATAATTAAGCATCATAGCTTCAAGCATTAGTACTAGGCAATCAGTCTGCAGATTATTGCAAGCCCAGCTAAATGCTGCTATTCAGAAGTTCCCTCTAGTCTCAAGAAAAGCAAGACAAGATAGACCAGGGGAGAATTTGAGGCCTATCCAATTATTTTGGTTTACTTTGAAGGTGGTAAGGTTTGTACTCTGCTTTTCATGGAGTGGAAGCTAGTTCCAGAGGTGAGGGATACTTTGTGAAGTGAATATATGACAACATGATTTATTTATCTGATGAGGAAGGTTTGATTCCTTTTACTGGGTATTTGTGGTATCATTTATTCTGTGAAGGAAAAGGAGGTCAAAGAGGTTTGAATATTTTATAGGTTGGTTGGTACTATGCTATCAGCCCTAGGGCTAATACAAGCCAAGCCATAACAATTCCCAGAATATTCATCCATCATCATTTATTTATCATATATATTTATATATTTATCATATATTTCATTGTTCAAAATGTTAGAAATAGACCTCCACCAAGGAGTCCGTAAGGGACTGAGTATAGAAAGAAGGTTAACAGTCTGTCCTGATAACTAAAATTTTTGAGGCTTCCGGTCTTTTTAATTATGAATCTCTGAGGTCCTTTAAACTGAGCGGTATGTTTAGACAAATATATGTTAAAAGTCCGTTATATTCAATAACGGGTCTGATGAGATACAACTAAAGGGAATTATGGCTTCTTTAGATCTAGAGGAGATGCTTTTGGAAATTAGATGACTCAGATAGAAGATGTTCTGAACTGCTGTTATGGTCAAAGGATAAGGAATTACTCGTAAGCCCGAAAAGCCTCATCTGTAAGACTATGCAAAGGATCATTATGAAATTAATAAATAAAGACATAGGTAACCTACAAACTCTTGACTCAAGCCAGTTTGAATTCACTAGGGCAGATTCTGCCTGTTTAACCTGGTGCACTTCTTCTGGAAAGTTACTGAAACAATGGATGAGGGCAAATCAGTAGACACCACAAATCTAGACCTCACAATGGCATTTAACACCATCACAAACTCTGGTATCATAGATAAACTCTCACAGCTAAATGTGCCCACTCCTGGTGTACTCAGTGGTGCCAGGACTGGAAAAAATGTGGTGCACAATCCTGAGGACATGGAAATATTGCTATAACAGTGTTAAGCAAGTCTCAGCTAGAAGATGGCCGCCTGTAGTAGAAGGAAGAAGTAGTCCACAAAAAACTGAAAAGACAAAAAAGAGCTATAAATCTGATGAAGTGGACTGTTGCATATAAGGGAGGAAGTATGAATTCTTATGATTATTGTCATTATGCAAGAAACCTAGAATTTCCAGACAGAGGACATATACAGAATGATTATGATGAATTACAGAACGAGGACGTTCTGGGCACATTGTGGGCACTGAGAAGAGCACTCCTGGCTAACATCAAAGACTGAAATAATACTAATTTCATGAATGCTAATCATACCCTAAATAAGGAATGGGGTCCATTTCCATCATGCTATTAGAAGCCCAAAACACTTGGATAAATTAAACAAGGGACACCATCTAAATATAAATCCCTATAAAACTCATTGGAAAGCAAATTGTATCTCAAATAGAATTCAGAAAATTAGGATGGGTGGCTCTACTTCCTGCAGAAGACCTGTCACTAGCCATATACTCCAGGTTTCAGTCATGGGACACTCATCTTTGGCATTAACTTTTCAAAAGTCAAAGCAAATGTTCAGGGTTTATGGCGGAACATGTTTGCAGATCACTGTAAATTTACTGCCATCATAAACTCACCAGAGGACAGCAAATTCCATCACTGAGGCCTTTTCCAAACAAACATTTATTGTTAAAACCATGAACTAAAACTAAGTGCCAAGAAATGTATAATCATATCCTTTGAGATGTATGACTTCCCTTGCCACAATCACATTGATGACACATCCATGAAAGCTGATCACACATTCTTGGATATCTGGGAACCTATTTCTACAACAAATCGTCATTGGATCACCATGTATCCACTATGTAAGGGAGTCATTTTCTATTGCACAGCTTATATCTAAACCTATGGTGTCCATGTCTAAGGATGTAATCATTCCGTTGTATGTGGGCCATCAATGAATATAATTCCCCATTCAGTATGTTCTCCATAGCTTTACATATGAGGCTAGAGAGACTGATAGGTCTTTAGCTTCCAGGGTCTGTGGATGGGCTACAGCTGTGTAATGGCATTACAAGGCTTGTTTTTCAGGCTTCAGGAATGGAACCAATGAAGATGGTTAGATTAAAGAGGTTAGATTGGGGTTCAGAAAGGCCAAAATTGGCACTGATCAGGCAACCTGGTATGTTAACAGGGTCCATGGATGAGGTGTTTGTAGTTTTTGGGAGGGCTGACATAATTTAATTAATAAGAGTGGCTGGGATTGTGGAACTTTGGTAGCTAAGATAGTGGCTGTTCCTTTGGGTCAGAGTATGCAGTCTTACTGTTGACCAGCTCTGAACATTGTTGGGCAGTGTTTCCTAACTTCCTGATATAGTTAACAAAAGATGTGTAGTTATTTTTTTATTTTAGTGGCTATATTAAGTTCATACTCAGCTTTGAGCTTCCTAAACATTTCTTTAAACTCTGTTAGTTTTTATGGCTGTGTTTTAAAGTGGGTAGAATGAGACCTGTTGTATGCATTAAGTAATTTCTATCTCTTGTTTTATAATTTATTTATATGAGTATTCTATCCCGAGGGGGGGGGGGTTGTTTCTAAATTATTCATAATATTTGGTGCAGACAGGGACTGCCTTATGCATACAATTATTTAAGCAGGAGTAGAAGTCAGAGGCATAGACAGTAGCTTTAGCAATGTGATCCTTTAGAGGTGGATTACAGTAGAATTAGGTCATCAATTGACTGAGGATGGTTTGTTTTTGAGAAGCCCCTAAACACAGAGCCACTTACAGGGGAAGTACCACCAGTTTTAAAGAAAAAGGGTCACTAAATTATGGTCTGATTTAACAACATACGATCATACATATTGAAACATGGAGATGTGGAAGGAGTGGCCATATTTGTGTGGACTATGTTAAAGATATTGGGGCTACAGGTAGGATGGTTAACTATTTGTAAATGAGAGTTATATAATGTCAAGGATGGGTTGGGCATGTCAATGACTTACAACTATTTCAGTGTAAGTCATTCAATTTATTGATGGAGAGTTAAAGTGCCCCAGAAGAAATATGTTGAGTTTAATGGGAATTTCAACCAATATGTCAAGATAGCTAGCTTAGAAAGGGATATAGATAGTGTCCTATAGCTAGCTATGAAGTGTTAATTAGTCCTGTTTATGGTAACATGGACTTTTGGGAGCTCAAATGTGATGTCACATGAAATCTGTCATTAGGGGATAATATCCTTATGATGAGCTGCCATGGATTCTAGCAAGGGCCTGCCACTGGGTGGAAAGCCCTGTGCGTGTGTGCAAACTAGTAATTAAGTGAGAAACACTAAGAGCTTTTTAACTTATTCGGCATCAACTGCAGCAAATATTCTTTGGTAGAACTTTCCAGAAGTCCAATACTGTGAGCTTCATCATCATCATCACCAACCCCCTTTTTTCTCCTTTTCTACTTGGGATCAGGATGATGCGTTAACTGTCATCATCCTTCCTTATTCAGTGCTACTCTCCTACCTTCTATAACAGTCATGCCAGACTGGCACAGGTATTCTCTCACACAATCCAACTCTCTCTGTCTGCTGCATACCCTCATTTCCATTGCATTCTTTCTGTCTGTCTGTCTGTCCCAAATCTTCTTCGTCAGATTCTCTCTCTCTCTCTTTTTTTTTTTTTTTGCATATGTGCCTGAACCACTGTAATCCTACCAACCATCTCAAGCACTTCCTCTCCATCACCTCTGGCTTCTTCAACTGCTCTGCCTTCACTGCTCAGGTTTCTGTACACACAGAAATAAAGGTCACAACACTGTTTTGTACACCTTATTTTTCAGCTTCTTTGGCATTCACATGTCACAAACTACCTTTGACATTCCATATCAGTTGGCGGCAATCCCTCTGATTCCAGGTTTTAATTCTTTGTACAGACTTCCTTTCTCCTCAACTCCCTGATACTTGAAGCTATTAAACTGTTGCACGATTTCCACCTTCTATCTCAAATTTCATCTTTTTTTGATTTCCCCATTTGCTGATATGACAACTGTCTTGTCTGTATCAGTTTCATCCCATGTGCCTTCAGTTTTGCATTGCATTCCCTTATCATTTCCTGATGTTCTTCCTCAGATTCTGCCTACAATGCCACATTATTTGTATACAACAACATCTTGATCTTTCCCCTCAAAACTGTTTGCTAATATCGTCCCATCACCAGTATGAACATCATTCAGCTCAGAGCTGAACTCTGATATACACCATGCTCCACTGGGAACCACTCTTTGAATCAGAACACCATTCATACTTTGCCATTGGGTTCTTGTACATAGCCTGCACTGATTCTACCAATGTTTCTCAGACTTTGAATAATCTCAGGACTGATCAAATCAGCTTTCTTGGGAACTTGTCATATGCTTTCTTCATGTCTAGGAATAACCAAATGGATGTTTTCTTCATCTCTAGCTTCTTCACCACTATCTGCCTCACTGCAAACATTGGATCAGTTGTGCTACATACTGATTTGAATCCAAACTGTTCATCTCCCATCTTACTTTCAGCTACTCTGTATATTCATTTAGCAATCACCTCCTACAGCACTACCAACAGTTGTGAATATCCCCTTTGTTTTAATATACTGGCACTAGAAAGTGTATTCAGTAGTCATCTCTTATTTCTGGCCATACTGGTTTAAGTACCTTAAAGAGCTATTTCTCCCCTAATTCACCCAACATGTCAATCATATCTGGTGCGACCTCATCTGAGCCTGCTGCTTTCTCTGACTTCATTTTCTTAATGCTGTTCTTACATCTCCTACTGAGGACTACAAATATGAGATTCTTCCTTCTCAATGTTCAGTGTATGTGCATATCAAAACAAAAGCCTCATTAAAAGCCTTCGGTGAGTTTGCTGCATTTCATTGAAGAATCATATAAATTACTCCAAATCCATTTGTTAATATTAATCTTAAAAGACTTTAGACTATAAGCCTTTCAGAGTTTTTTATATCATGCAAGCTTTACTGTGTAAAGTTTTTCTCCACATTGCAGTTAGTAAAATTGGCATGTCAGCAAAACCACAGTTCTTCCAGCTCCAAATGAAATATTTATGAATTCAGTACCAAAAATATACTCAACAGGGTTGTTATTTTTAAAATTTAAATTAAAATGAGGTCACTCCCTACCAGCCAATAATGTAATGAAAACAAAGACTGATTCTTAAGTGTGTTTGTTCAGCTCAGATGTCTAACTTTAGAGAGCTGTCTAGAGAAAAAAAAAACTCTGTATCCTTTTTACTTCTAGATCAGAAAACAGTTACAGGCAACACAAACTGCCACTCAGGTCACTTTGTTTGGTCTCATATAAAGGCATTAATAGTATTCGGCCTTGCTCTACATATAGTGTAATATATCTATAATAGTAGAATGGATTTTTATAATAAAGTTCAATAAGATGACATTAAATTTAAGACATCTGTCATAATCTTACTCCAGCTCAATATGACGCCAGATCAATGATTGTATCATTATTAGCAAGAAGTATATTATTTGGTATATAAGGGTAACCTAGGTTGTTTACTCCAAAATGTATCACTTTTGATTTCTTAGCATTAAATTCCATATATTTTAACTTAACCAAACATCAAGTGCATTCATAAATCCCTGCATTGACACAATCTCTTGAATGTATTACTATTTATTTATTTATTGCATTTGTTTCCCATGATTGTCTGATTGGGCCATGCAAGACCTCTTTTCAGTGGATGCCTGGAGAGAAAAGCTCTACAACAAACATAAAATATTTATAGGCATGTCATAGTTAAGCATGATAATTAAGCAAAAAAATTATGCAAGGTAAAATATTTCATAGTTACATACAGAAATAAAAAAAAAGAAACACATTTTACAATAGTTAAAAATCTTACAATATCAATATCAAAAGTAGTTTTCAATATTTGAGGGTTCCAAAGTAGTAGCAATGTCATATGCTTCAAAGTAATAACAATGTGACCGGTTTCAAAGTAGTACTAAGGTCATAGGTTCCAAATTAGTAACAATGTAACAGGTTCAAAAGTAGTATTATTGTTGTAGGTTCCAAAGTAGTAACAAAGTAACAGGTTCCAAAGTGGTAGTGCTCTGTTCCTTAGAAATGTAGACAGGGTAGAGGCTTTTGTGGAGAAAGATAACTTGAAGGTTATATAAAGAGTAGAAGCTGTAATTAGTGTTGTTTAGTCATAAGTGATGTTGAGATGGAGAAATGAATAAGTAAGCACAGTACAAAATGTAAACAGGATAGTAGTTAGTCAGGCAGTTCGGATTAAGCATTGACATAAGCCTATCATTTATTTCTCTAAGTGGGCTGGGTATGCTTTGATCATTAGGAAGGTAGATGAGGATAGAGGTATTTGTGGAGGAAGTGAAATTGAAAGTTAGATAAAGAGGGGAAGATATAATTGGAGTAGACTAGTCATCAGTGATCGTAAGAAGGAAAGAGGAATATGTAAGCAGAAAGAGTAACTACCGTCCTAGTGTGCCAATTGGGATAGATCATTGAAATAAGTTAATATTTAGGAGCTGATCATAAAAGTCTACCTTAAACTTGAATTTTGTTTCTCTAAATCGGCCAGATGTGGTATTCTCTGTCTTGGGGATATAATTGGACTAGAGAGCATCCCCTGATGAGTTCTGGGATTTGGAATTTGAGTCAAGAATTTCAACCAATCCCACCTTGTATTTTCTGAAAGGTTACTGGTCCAAAGACTGCTGTGTGTGTAACCCCACAGGTTCTTGTGCAACCAATTACCTACTCATCTACTAATATATCCATTGATAATATTTTTTTTGAAAATTGCTCATTATTTCATAATGAGCTACCAAATTAAATGCCTTAGCCAGATCGTGGTATGCAATATTTACTAATAAGCCTAAAATGATTGCTTCCTGTGAAGTCTGGTACATACCAATCAACAGAGATAGACAATTGCATCCTTTGGAAAAAATATGCTAGTAAACGTCCATGCCTGATTTCAGCACTTCAGAATTAGTTCACACAATACTTATTCAAAACTTTTTTCCTGTGAAACAAGTTAAACTAATGAGGTGGTAGCTGTGTACAGTTGTTGAGGTAGCCCCTTCAGGCATGGAAATGAAAAGTTTTTTGAGAAAGAGCAACAAAAGAAGTTGTCAGTAAGAGGACTGACAGATTTTCACCTATTTTAGGTAAGAAAGTTAAGACACTGTACCAATACAGGGAAACTGAGGTCATGAATAGATTTGCATTGGCTATGATGGCTGATAGTGGTATTATTAGGAACATAATAGAAAACAAATGGAAAAAATTTAAGGGTAACAAATATATTTTTACAGTAGTAGGATCTGATCCCACATTTATATATAGGAAAACAAATAGAAAAAATGTAAGGGTAACAAATATATTTTTACAGTAGTAGGATCTGATCCTACATTTATATATAGGAAAACATGTTCCTTAAAACAAATACTGCAAACAGATTCTATTCCAATACTGTATGTGTTTAATGATAAGCCAATAAGTACATACAAATGCATTTTTGTAACATTTGTTAATATATCTTTGGAAGGTTCTTTTATTATTTTTTTAGCTCATGAAAATAGGACCACCACCATCAAGGTGCATTCTAGCTGTAACTCCACTGAAATTGTGTATTTAAATACCTGTTGATGTTGTTAAGCGTAATAAAGAAGTTTATGCTATTAAACAAAAGAGAATTAAACTAATGTGCTGAACAGGCATGCTAAAAATGTATTGGTTGTAATAGGTTCATAGTTTCAAAGCTAGGTACTAGGCTATCTGCCCGAGGGCATTTATAAGCCTAGGCACAGTGTGTCAGCTTTCGTTGCCCCATTGATTAATTAACTGAGCCTCTGTCAAGAAGAGCCAATGAAGTGATCCCAGGGGTGTATTTTCTGTTACCCATCCACTCATCAAGGTTTCTCTTGAAGAGTGTTAGTAAGGGGCTCTGCCTAATGTAGTTAGGAATTTTGTTCCAAAGCATGGGGAGTTTCTGTGACAGGAATCTATCTCTCCAGCATGTTCTACTTATTGCTGTGGTGAGGTTTAACTCACTAGAGCGAGTGGCTTGCAGTGACTTGGATTTCTTTAGGTGGAGCATGTCCATCAATTCTGAGTTGGACATGGCTTTATAAGTCAGGCAGAGATCACCTCTGAGTAAGCGATATGCCACTGAGTACAGCAGGAGTTTTTCCAGTTGAGCTGCATAGGACATATGTTTGAGGCCATTAATCCTCTTGGTGAGGTACTTTTGTGGTCTTTCAAGCTGTTGGAAGTGTCTTGTGAGGTACATCCCAAATGGGGCATTGTACTCTATGATGGGTCTGATGAGTGATGAGTAGAGGGGCACTATAACCTCTTTATTTCTAGATGAGAACCCTTTAGTAATTAGATGGGCTACATAGAAGGATTTCCTAACTACTTTGGCAATATGATCGTCAAAGGAGAGATTACTATCTACCTGGGTCCCCAGATTTCTTATTACCTCTTCTGTATTAAGGGGGCTGCCACCTATGTGGTAATTTATGGGTGTGTTATTTTTCCCAAACGGGATGACTATGCATTTTTTGGCATTTAGCTTGACACCATGACTTTGACACTAGTTGTCCATCTCAGTAAGGCCCTTTTGGAGAATGTCCATGTCAGCTGGAGAGTCAATTATGGCTCCCAGTTTGCAGTCATCAGCAAACTTGTTTAGGCATAGTCCTCCTGTGTTTGCCTGTACTTTTGAGAAGTATATGCCGAACAGTAGGGGTCCCAGGACTGAGCCTTGTGGGACACCACTTGTGGCTGGTTTAGAGTCAGACCTGGAGCCTACTATTCTTACCGTGTGAGTTCTGTCTGTAAGCCAGTTGGCAGCCCATCTCGTGACACAGGGGTTTATGTTCAGGCTGGTGAGTTTTTCTATAATTCCTGAGTGGGGAATGGTGTCACAAGCCTTAGCGAGGTCAAGGTAGGCTGTGTGAGCCACCTTCCCCTCATCTATGGCTTTAGTGACTGTCTCAAAGAAGTCAACCAGGTTTAGTAAGCACGATCTGCCCTTAACAAAGCCAAACTGGGTCGGGTCAAGTGTTTGGAGGTTCCCAATGTCTTTGTTAATGATTTCCATGATGATGCACTCCATAGCCTTGCAGACCAGGCTAGTCAGGCTTATGGGGCGATAGTTACCAAGGTCAGTTGTGGCCCCTCCTTTGTTGAGTGGAATAACCATTGCTGTGCGCCATTCTTTGGGCATGTAGCATTTGGAGAGGCTGAAGTTGAACAGTGTGTTTAGGTGGGGGGTTAGTTCATTCTGTAGTTCATGCAAGATGTAGCCTGGGACACCATCCTGCCCCATTGACGCTGTGCTTTTGGCTTTTGAAAGGGCTGTTTTCACCTAAATTTTATTTTTCAGTTTTAGATCATTTACCTTTGAATTTAATGGGTTGCAACTATAAAAAGACTTGAAATGAAAGAAGCTAGTTGGCAAATTAGTCTCAAGCCAATACATTTCCTGATTTGAATGACAGTATTAACTTAAAATGGTTTTAAAGAAAAGGCAATTGAGTAAGCAATTGTGTTTAATAAGTCTGTTAATTAAATTGTGCGCCATGTGACTACACTGGTGGGTATAAAATTATGTTTTGTTTTTAAGTTGTTTGTCTGATGATGTCCTCGGTCATAGTGGACAAAAGCGTTAAATAACTATCTTCATTTTTATTTTCACGTGGTGTTTCCTTGGTCTTTTCACTGCTTGATGGATTTTGAAAGTTATTTAGTTGATTAAGGATCAGAGTTGAGGTTTTTGGATTTTAGTGTCTGAAGTCCTTAAACTTGTTTAGACTCCTTGAGTTACTCAGAAAACATTTCAAGCTCATATTATTCATAATTTTCCTTGCTTAGCATTGACTTTTTCGATAAAAAATCAGTAAGATCGTTATTCTGGCTAACTGCCACATCAATACATCCTAAGCATGCACTCAATGGTGAGAGACCTGGGCGCACAGGTTGACAGCACAATTACCTTTGATCTCCATGTTTCCAGAGTGGTAAGAAGGGCATTGTATATTGCTCATCTCATAAGTGAGGGCATTGCCTCCAGAAAAAAAGAAGTTGTAACCTCCCTGTACTGTTCCCTCATCAGGCCAATAACTGAGTACAACACCCCTTTTGGTGTGTACCTTTCCAAGCACCTGCAGCAATTGGAGAGACCACAAAGGTTCCTCACAAGGAAAATTCAAGGTCTTCAGCATAAATCCTATGTGGATCATCTGAAATCACTGTCACTTTACCCCATTTCATACAGACTACTCAGAGGTGATCTCTGTCTTGCGTATAAGGCATCTCTGAAACTGCTTTATTGGAAATGCTGCATATCCGTAAGTCCAATTGCTCACAGGTTACTCAGTGTATAGGATCATAGGAAGTTACTGGGCTATTGTCCCTGAAGCCCTTATATGCCTAGCCACGAGTTTGTTTAGACAAATCAGCACCTGATGTTCCTGTCCAGCAGGGACATGGGTGGAATCCCAGGGATCTATTTTCTATTTCCCATCCAGTTATCCAGGTTACAATTAAAAAGGGGTAAAGGGGTACTCTGCTTGATGTGGGGAGGAGTCTTTTCCACAGATGGATGAGTCTCTGGGACACAGATCTGTCCCGACAAGTCCTGTTGATGTTACAAACCAGGTTGAGGCCCAGTGTGTTGGGTTACTCAACTGGAGCCTGACTTGCTGATATGCAGCAGTCTCATCATGGCGGGGTCTGAGATCCCCTTGTATGCCAGACAGAGGTCACCTCTGAGGAGTCTGTAGGAGACTGAATAGAGGGACAGGGCTTTTAGCCTAGCTGTGTAAAGTAGATGTTGGAGGTTCTGGATTCTCCTGGTGAGAGACCTCTGTGCTGCATGTGCTTTGTGAATGGGGCGTTGTAGCCAATAATGGGCCTTATAAGGGAAGAATACAGGGCTGTTATGACTTCCTTGTCCCTGGATGAGATACCCTTACTTATGAGGTGGGCCATGTAGAAAGCTTTCTGTACAATGGAAGCAACATAGTGGTCAAATGTCAGGTTGCTATCAATCTGGGTGCCCAAATCCTTTGCGACTGATTGCTTGCTCAGGACGTTGTTATTAATGTCATAATTTGTGAGGACATCACTCTCCTCAAAGGGTATGATGATGGTAAATTTTTTTGTATTCAGCTTGAGGTCATTTTTCTGGCACCAGTCATTTGTTTGAGTGAGACCCTCTTGGAATATGTCCACATCACTAGGGGAATTGATGACAGTGCCCAGCTTGCAGTCATTTGCAGACTTGGTCAGCCATAGCCCACTGTATTTTGTCTGCACCTCAGAAAAGTATATCTCAAATAACAGAGGCCCCAAGACCAAACCCTGGGGTACACCACTCAATACAGGTCTACTGCTTGAAGTGGCTTCCCCTATTTTGACTAGGTGGGTTCTATCAGTGAGCCAGTCAGCTACCCATCTGGTAAGATATGGATTGATGCCTAGCTAAGAGAGTTTATTATGCCTGAGTTGGGAATAGTATTGAAGACTTTGGCCAGGTCAAGGTAGGCAGTGTGCATCTTCCCCTCATCCATGGCTTTGGCGACCGTCCTCAAAAAGTCGACAAAGTTTAACAGACACGACCTCCCCTTGATGAAGCCAAACTATGTAGGATCAAGTGTTTGGAGGTTGCCAATGTCTTTGTTAATGAGATCCATGATAATCTGTTCCATGGCCTTGCAGATCAGGCTAGTTAGGCTGCTAGAGCTATAATTTTCCAGATCGGAGGACGCTCCACCTTTGTGTAACGGGATGACAGTGGCTGTCCTCCACTCAGCTGAGACAAAGCTGGTACTCAAGCTTTGGTTGAATAGGGCACCTAATGGTGCTGCAAGTTCCTGCCTGAGTTCATGTAGGATGCAGCCTGGGATGTTATCGGGTCCCATGGAGGCTGTATTTTTTGCTTTTGAGAGAGCAGTGATGACTTGATCCCTAGATATAAGGGGAAGGGGCAGGTACCGGGAATGTCCAGCTTTACTGATGGGGGAACAGAGGGGTGAAATTTTCACTGAATCTGTCAGCCAGCAAGTTTGCTATATCTACACCATTTGTATATGTGGTGTCCTTGACCACCAGTTCTGAACAAATCTGGGTGTTACCTTTGAAATTATGAGCATATGTGAAGAAGGCCTTATGATTGTCTGTAGTAGATATGGCAAATTCGGACTCGAAGTTTGCTTTGGAAGATTTCATTAGTGCTCTTATTTGCTTGTTTAGGCTAAGGAAAGACTGCTTCTAACTGGGCACCTGCTCCTTCTTGGTCCTGGAGAGCAATTTTTTTCTTTTGTTATAGAGTTTATGCAGATGTCCACCAGACAGGTTTAGTCTTCCTTGCAGAGGATGATTTAGTCCTGTCAGGTATTCCTGATTCCATGCATCTATATAAATGTTTGTATAGTAATTTGGCATAGTTTTGGTTACTGTTATCACTTCTTAGAGAGGGGGAGGGGGCTGTGGAGCTGTTTATACCATCAGGAGGCTGTAATCAGCTTTAAAGAAGTTTTGTTTCTTGATCCTAACTAGAGGAGGCTTGGGGGAGATGGTGACTTCGAACGTGACTACTTTATGGTTGGATATTACAAGCGAGGATGATACTGCAGGGATGCTGCAGTGGTTTCTCATGTTGGTTAATACCAAGTCCAAGATAATATCACCTCTTGTGGGTGTATCGACTAGCTGTTCCAAAGCGTTTGCATTGACAAAATCGAGGAAGCTGTCTGCCATGAGTAGTCAAATTTGGGGGCCGGTAGCTAGCTATGATTTGTATAGGGGTGTTGTCAATGGTTAACTGCACCTGGAGTCTCTTGTGCTTCATACTGTTTGACTAGCCTGGAAGTATGTATGTCTTTAATATACAGTGAACCTCCACCTCCTTTGGCTATACTACCCACAGTTTGGGGTCTGAATGTCTGATAGGATGAGTAACCAGGCATGATTGGGGTGCTCTCCACAGCTTTGAGCCAGGTTTCTGTGACTGCACAGGTGTCAACATTTTCCAGAGTTAAGAATTCTTGGAATGAGTGCAGTTTTATGTTTAGACTCCTAGCATTTAGCAGCATGACCTTTAATTTGTGTTTTGTTGAAATTTTTATGTTGGTACTTTTAATCTCATCACTTTTTCTAAAAATGGCACTATGGGGGAGCCAAGTGTCTTTGCCTGAAGCCTGAAACCCAAGTTAGACAGATGCAGGTCATCGCTAGCAGAGCATCTTGGTCAGTCGATCATATCTTCCCAGGCTATCAGGTACTGGATCACCCTGGTGTGACACCAGAAACTAAGCCAATTGTTAATGTCAATCATTTTTTGGTTGTATTGAGACATTATTCTGAACGACAGTACAATGCTGCTTAAGGTTAGGGACATATCTGCCTAGGACACATATTCAAAAAAAGTTCAATCATGTCTCTCTCTTCATAAAGTCCAGGCAGGTACTTCTCAAGTCATTCACACCAACATGGACTATGACAGAGTCATAACAGTACCTTTTGTTGACAGACTTGAGTGTGTGTGTGATATGAAGGATTCTGGCCCCTGACAGACAACTAACCATGACTTTCTCATTATCCAGCCTGGTGAGAGGCACATCTGTGTGTATCTCCTATGACTAATATGTTGGGTTTATGGTTAAGCCTTAGTGGCTGTGAGACACAGGTGTGTGAACTATGCATGGTATGTGGTGTGGAGGGCTGTGGAGATCCCGTGTGTTTTTGTCTTGGAGGTTTTTGCCTCGGAGGACTCCTTTGTTCGGGTATAGTTTTGTTGAGGGCCTCCACATATGTGGGTGCATGTTGTGTAGGTGTGGGTGGTGTTTGAGGTGTAGTTATTATGTTGACAACCTTCTCAGTGCCAGATTTACTGGCTTGTGAGGGAGAGATCATAGATTCTAGGTTCCTAATGTAATTGGATCTCTCGCAAATTGTGTTCCTAGGTGGTAGTCATCGGTGGCTGTCTGTTTACTTAAGGAAGTTGCTACACTGTCTCGGCATGCCCATATCAACCAGACTGGCAGGAGAAAGCATAGGAAATTGTCCTTCCATATTTGTCAGAATCTGAGGGGGAAAGGCCAGGGAGAGCTATGAGGTGGGCCTAAAACCCAAGTGCTTAAACCAAAACTAAAAGGCTTAAAATAACACAATTTAAACAGGTTATAAACAAGCAGTGACAAATGTAACAGAAAAGATGCAATTGAACACTTTAGAGAACAAACCGCAGCAAGTAGCAGAAAAATCAGGATGAAGTAATGGAACAGGAGGAGGAAACATAAATACAGTAAAAGAAGCTGAATAAAGTTTTTTTTTTTGTTAGTAAAGTGGAAAGGGAGAGAGGAGGAACAAAAGAAAATTCAAGGTTAAGAAACTAAGAGGTTTGACCTTCCCAAATGATCTCTGTATCAGGTAGAATGAGCTAATGAGATGAGACTGGGAAGAGTGTCCCTTATTAAATTTACAGTAGGAGCGGGCAACAGCAAAAGCTACAAAATATGAGAACACAACAGCACTTGGGGGGAGAGTGGGAGAAAACCAAAAATTCAGCCAGAGCTCAACAAATATATAAATGGAGACACAGAAAAGTAAATAATTCAGTCACACAAATAAATAAAAAACAGTGCAGTAAACTAGTGCAGTACTGTTACCCAAATAAATAAAAAAACAGTGCAGTACTGATAAACAAATAAATACAACCAGTGCAATACTTATAAGAAACACTAAACAGTGAGATAAAGTGCAAACAAATATACTTATGTAGTTCTGTAATTCAGATTGTTTAAGAAACACTCGCCATCAGGCACAACTGGAGCTCTAGCAAAATAAACAGAAATTCACTGAAATTTAATAATTTTATACCAGCAAGCCATACCTGGTATGTGACATTAATAGAACCTGTTAGCGGGACAGATTTGTTTTCCAGAGGTTACCACACCTGTGAAACAGACTCAAAGTTCATGTAAACAGAGCACCTATTTGGCTCTCTTCAAGCATACTCTGAATAATTGGTTGGGTAGCCATAAATTCACCCTAGGGGTTCCAGCTGTCTCTCTCTCTCTTAGACAGGGACAATAGGTGATGATTGTGTAAACAAAGGCAGAACTTGGGTAGGCTTGTAAGGCCCTAGGGTGATTAGCCTAGTAAATTCCTATGAACCGATGATCCTATGACCATGTTAAATACCCTAGTTTAGACGAACATATTTCTCTGATAATCAAAGTGCATTTTATCTTGAACAAACACTATAGATAGTATAGCTCTTATTAACTTTTTCCCAATTGCAACAGCTTGTATTGGATTCCTTAAACATTCACCTCTTATCTTACTTGTAGACTGCTTGTCTACTTTATGTAGTTCATTCTTGCAGCATGGGGCCAGAAAAACATCATAAAAGACAAGTCTAAATCCCATTTTTTTAGTTAATGCTCTAAATTGCTTTACTTCAGACTTGAAACATTGGTTTTACAAACAGCCTTAGTGTCTGTACAAATAACACTCGGTCATTTCTCTTAGATGAGGTACTTAAATATTCCACAACCAACATAATGCTTCTCATTTTACATCCTCTGAGGACAGTAAGAATAATACTTTCTCAATTAATTTTGGGAAATAAAGTCTTCCCCGTTAACATCGAGTCCCTTATTATAAGAATATGAGGGTTCATGCTCTGAGGATATTTTGTCCATATCTGAAAGACCTGGAAACTTTATTGACACTTCATATTCAGCAGTGCATTAGGCCCAGTGCAGGCCACATCTCTGGTCATTCACGTCAACCTTATCAAAAATCAGTAAAAGCACTTGCATCAGATTCCTTTCTCAGTGCTTTCCTGTTCTGGTTTCTTGCAGTCTCCTGATATTTTATATCTATCGCCCCTGTTTCGCTATCTCATATACTTATTTTAGTACCAGCTGGAACATTGCCACTTACACGGGTTATAATGTAATTAACCTAAAGTTCATCTACTGACAGTGGCTCATTAATTCTACTTAAACCAATTCTTGTTTGTGCCTGTATAACATATTTTTTTCTCTTCTCGTCTAACTCCGTCAGATGCATGACCTTATAAACCTAAATTAATAACATTGCTCATCTCTGTTTGAGACACCTCTTCTCTCAGAATGTCATTCAGCAAGACTTTTTAACTTGTACGTGAGTGCTAATGTTGCAGAAGCTAGGTATCTTTTGTTCTAAGGGCTTCCTGCATTTTACACAGCTAGATTTCTCTGTCTTCCACCCATCAAGATTTTCACCATAGATGTTATATTATGTGCAATGTGTTAAGTAGTCCCTATCTAATAAGTCAGTAAGACATTTAATCCATAATACAGAAATCGTATATTTTACCTTTTAAAAACACTCCATGAGGAAGCTATTGCTGCACTGTAAACTAGTTGCCTTATCTTAGTTAAGGAGATGTAATATTCTCATAAATGTCCTGCAAATCCACTAGCCTGGAGCAACAGAGACAAAACCTTGTGGTAAGGTTTATATATGGTCTAATATTTAATACAGCCACACGTTGCCTACATCCTCAACCTCAACACAGAATACAGTGACCATGCAAAGACATGTCTTCATACAACTGCTAGCCGCAATGCTCTCCTGTCCTTTAAAGTATCAGTGTTGGAGTAAAATAAAAAATAAGCCTTCATATTGAAAAATAATACAATTGTAACAGTAATATTACCTGTTCTGAAAGAGAAATGAGTTCCTGTCTTTCAATGCGCTGCCTGGAGGAGCTGATTGTGCTGTTAACGGATTGTTTAGCTGGATTTGATTTTCTAGGTCATCAGGCTTATTAGCGATTTTCTCCAGTGCATGTTAGTATTCCTGTGCCGCAGTCTGGACTTCATGGACATTCTTAGAATCACTAGCAGCAGCTGCAGATGCTTCTACAAATCATAATTTTGTGTTAAGCTGCTTTATTGCCTCACTATTTGAAGTGGCCACTTGCTTTCATTTGGTGGCATTCATTAGGACTGTATTAGTGCAGCCAGACTTTCTAGCTTCTGCTTGACTGCCATCACTGGCCCTGAAGCAGCAAAAACATCTGCTTGACCATTGCAAGCCATTCACTCTTTCAGTTCTCATGTTGACAATATTACTTAAAGCACTGAGAAGATTCAGAAGGAGATGACAATAATACATGGAGGCAAAATAGTGATTGCATTTTAATTCTCCTAGTTGCAGAGCTCAAAGCTTGCGTTTCTTCCATACTGAACACCAGTTCCACCCAACCCATGATCATTAACCCATTTAACAAGTAAAAAAGACTCTCTCTCTCTCTCTCTTTCTGAAAATATACACTCCTTGTGTGATATTTAACTCTGCCATTCTGGAAGCCCTGTTGATTACAAATATAATCCAGGCATGCATATCTATAAAACATAGTATAGTGTATAGAGTAACTGTTACTCCCAGCTTTCTTTTCCTGAAAATATTCTTAGCATAGAATAAAAAGAAATGAACTCAAGCCAGTACAGATAAATTGGATGAACACTTCTGTCTCAGACAATAACAATGTAGAATTTAAATGGAATTACCTTCCTTCCCAAAGAAAAGGTCTTTGTTATATTTCTTACTATTTATAAGTAACATAAAATGTTAATCTGCATCTACAGTAAACATAAAAGGTTCTATAAATTAAATATTTACTCAAAAGCAGAGGAAAAAGAAGTGTGTGTGTGTGTGTGTGTGTGTGTGTGTGTGTGTGTGTGTGTGTGTGTGTGTGTGTGTGTGTTAGCATGATATATATATATATATATATATATATATATATATATATATATATATATATATATAAGTTCAATAGTCTGAATCCACATTCACCAAGCACAATTTAGCAAAAGCGCTTTTAACGGAAAATGTGCTTTCGCTAAAGTCTCCAAAATAAACACCAAAAAAAACCCAAAAAAAAACAAAAAACACATAACTAACATTTACGCAGGGGGTCAAGCCCCCCTGCACCCCCCATGTGGGGGTGCACCTCCACTACTTTTATATTCTCACACTGAGATCACACTACAGTGGGGAAAAGAGAATATTCCCTCATCCCCACCGTACTACGATCTCAGCAACAGCCATTCCCCCTGATTTTTGCTATATCTTATCATACTTTCACAAAAGTGCTTTTTCGGTGAAAAGCACTTTCGCGAATGTATGATCAGCGGTTTCACTTTTGGTGAAACTGCTGTTCGTGCATTAGTATGGATCCTATATATATATATATATAAATATATATATATATATATATATATATATATATATATATATATATATATATATATATATATAGGTTCTAACACATGTATACACAGAAAATGCTAAGGGATATAAGATGCATTTTTCATTATTGCAACTTATATATCTAATTACATATAAATTGTATAGTATAGCTTAAATGCACTATAACATGTTAATTTTAAAATTGAAAATTATAATTTTGCTACTTGCAGGAACCATAAAGTTAGTAAATGATTCATTTCATGTAGTTGCTTTAGTCAGATTTCTCCACAGCATAAAATAAAAGTTGTTTTTCATAAATAGCACTGTGTCCTGGAAAGCACACTACATTTATCTACAAGAACAAATGGTCCTTAAACTGATTTGAGAGATAACTACTGTTAGAGTTCATGAGCTAACGGACTTATAAAGTGACAGGAAAAAGAAATACAATTTCATTTAAGGTCAAGCAAATTGTTTACATGGTTAACCTTCACAGTGACAGACTGGGAAATGTTTTAACCTTAAAGGAAGCTAATAACTTTGATAGAAAATACATAAGAGCTGCTAAAGTGAGAACTATCTTGAAGCTTTGTAACACTGAAGATTTTACAATGAGGAAAAAGGGCCTAAACATATGTATAAAGCAAACCTCCACTGTCAAGCACAGGAGGAAACATGGTACTACAGAAAGGAATGAAAGCATTCATCCAGAGATTTTGGCCTTATTCCCTGCTGACCGTCAGTCCTTTCCCCAACCCCACATATGGCTATTTCCCCCAAGCATCAGTAATAAGTGACAACTAAAGAAGAGTGATTACAATTTTTGTAGGAATTTCCATATATCCAACTGACATTTCCATTTGGAGGATGTTGGCATCTAGCAGACTGAAATTACGTCCTTTGTAGTGAGCTCTGATACTGTAAGCCTGTACAGTCAAAAATGGGCTTTGGCTGACATCAAGTACATTTCTATCCCCTAAACTGATATGATTCACTGAGTTTGCAAACTCTCAGGATAGGGTGTAAAATGTGTTAGTCTGTGCTTGCCAATTGAACAGGCCCACAGTAAATTTTAGATAATTATCTAAACAAATTCTGCTTATCAAATATAGAGGAATACCTGCTGTACTGAGCTCGATTGCAGGCCTGAGATCCACATATCTAAGGCTGAGATTGACATTTGCCTAACAAACTAATTTAAATGCAAAGTAAAGGGCAAAGTGATAGATATCAGCATATGTAACTGATGCCCATACAAAGTATAGGGCACATTGTTATTATGTTTTCGCTATTCAGATTTTTATTTACCTCTGTCTATACGTTGTACCTTAAGAGAAACAGATCTGTTTGTTTTGCACATTAAAGGTGAAAATGCCTCTTTCTCTTTCAAGAGTGATGCAGTTTGTTTTAGTTTTAATGTTTTTGAACTCATTAGTAATATTTTAGTTTGAAAACTGCGTATGGTAGCAGCTGATTGATGGCATGTGCTACCTACATTTGATCTGCAGCGACTGAGGATATGTAGTAGCCCATGTCTGTATGTGTGTACCATGTACATGAGAATCACCCTGAAGACATTCATGGACTGCCCATTAAGATAACAAGACATATTCCTGCATCCTGATACATTCTTGTGTAGTTCCAAACATCTAGTGGTGGTAAGCTGGAGGACCAGTGTAGGAATCTCCAGGTGGAACTCCACATAAATAGTTATAAATAAATCACTTTCTGAAGTTACAGTGTTCAGATATTTCTATTTTTCTCCTCATCCCCTTCATCTTTGCCCCACAGCCAATTTGTTACTCTCTCTCTCTTGGGCCAGGAGTCAGGCATCATCTAATTCAGATAAGAGCCCTGCTGTCCATCGTTTCCTTGGCTGGAAGGCCTATCAGCACTCACACTTTCTGAAAAGGAAGGAGTCAGTTGTTAGAGCATCTGGTGGACCCAGGAGATACCAGCCTCAATCCTTGGAGCTCCTAACACCTGTGATGGATGTCGTTTACTTGGTTATCTGCAGCTTTCTACAAGAAACAAACATTCACACGCATTTCCTAGCTAATGTCGCTTACCGCTACACAGCATGAGCCCAATGCACTCAATTCTCTGCAGATACAATACCAAGTGCTCCCTCTAGGTGTCACCCAAGAGGTAAGCAAAGCCACCTCCTTTAATCCAGGAGGGAGTGAGACTAGCAATTGCCACTTACTCCATCCACTATGGCTTGTTCCTTCCACCAATTTTGTCTGGGTCAAAATAATGGCTTTGTCCTTCTGCATAATAGGCACAGAAAGACATTTTTATTTTAAAGAACAAAAGAAATCCAAAAAAAGTATTCTGAACACTATCCAAAAGCTAAATTATTTATTTTACATTTGATTACCAGGAATGTCCAACCGGATACAAGTCCTTTTTCAGCAGAAGACTGTGGAGAAAAGTGTAATGTTTATGAACAATAGTTATTACAATAAATGATGGATTATAAAGTTCATATGAAGCAGTTAATATATACAATTTTACAATTTAGGGAAAGTATCATGATACAGGAAGGGTTATAATAAGATACAAATTTCATTCATGGAAACTATTATATACAATTTTATGAGGAAGGGAAATGTATCATGATACCAGAGTGTGACGAGCATAGTCAATAATACATATCATAAGTCTGAGAGATACAGGACATTCCCTATATTACGTAAGTCAGAGAAACAGACAAGAGGTCTTGCATGGGACATGTTGAGTATACTGAGGAGGTACTGTGGTAGAATTAGTGTTAGCCATGTACAAGGCCCCAATAACACAAGAATGAACAGTGCTAGTTCTCACACAGGGCTTCCCAGCGAGTGTGGGTGTGCATCAGGGTTCAGGTCTGATCCCACTGCTGTTCATACTGATGATGGACTACATTAGCAAACACGTTGGAGGCGACAGATCAATAAAGCTGCTGAATTCATATGCTGTGGCATTATAGGCAGACTTTGAACAAGGACTTCAGGAAAGAATAGGGGAATGGAGCATTTTAATCCTAGCCAATTTCCCCTCAAAGGTGGGAAATGGATCCTGTACCTTGTATCTGTGAGGTAAAAACCTAAACCATTATGCCAACCCCCAACCCACCTAGTTTAAACATATCTCAAATAAAGCTCATAAAACAGGAATCTAAAAAAAAAACTCTTTCAAAGTTAGCATAATGTCACATCTATTAAAGATCTTCATTTGTCGAGTCACATCATTGTAACCTGATTTGTATGGAAAAAATTGATTGAGAGAGCATATTTACATCATTTGGATATACTAAACATATAGCTTCCATTATTAGATGAAAGTAGTCAATCTTTAGTTTGGAATTTTTATTTATTTATTTTAATACTTTAATATTTGAATAATATAATACGTAAGGTGGCAGCACCTTGTATGGCAGAGGCCTCTTCGGCTCCCATTGTTCATTTTGTGTTTTGTTGTAGTTTTCTGCAGTTGGACCATTTTTCTAGGTCACTGGTGGTCGAGTGTAGAGAGGAAGTGGCTGTGGTATCGGTCGATTGGTGGATCAATGGATTGGTTGGACAGTGGACTGTTGGGGTTTGCTCAGGTGGCTTGGAGTGGTAGAATGGTTGGTGTGTTCGTGGCTGTTCAGCCTGTGTGTGGAGAGACGATCCAGGAGGAATGGATGATGGAGAAAAGGTCCTGGATGATGTTGTGCCGAATCTGAGTGGTTTGTGAAAGTGGAAGTGGATCAATGCTGGTGGAGACGAGGTTGGTGTAGGAGTGGGTGATGGATGGAGACTGTGATCATGGAGACTGTGGTTAGTGGCCTGGACAAGGCCGTATGGTGAAGACCTGACCATCAGCTTGGATGTGTGTTAATCTGGACTTTTGAATGTCTATTTTTTTTGATCGGTGGAAATGGACTGGATCTTGCCAGTGTGGAGATGAAATGTTGGTTGGCTTGGGCTCTGTGTTATATGTGTGTATCTTGTTTATGTGATGTACGCGCTTGTGTTTTTGTTGTAATGGTTTGTGCTGTGTATCAATGAGCTAGAAAGAACATCATTTCATTCAGATGTTCACTTTTTGGTTGGACAGTTTGAATGACAATAAAGTTTTGTTTTGCTTTGGTTCATAGGTTGTTACTAGGCTATCGGGCCTAGGACCTATACAAGCCTAGCCATAACAATTCCCTGGCTATTTCTTCCCACAGTATTTACTTCCCTGTACCCCTGTCTAGCAGGGTGACTGACATGATCCCCAGGGTGAATTTTCTATCTCCCTTCCAATCATCAAGGTTCCTTTTGAAGAGGGCCAAAGAGGCGCTCTGCTTGACATGTATGGGCAGTCTATTCCATAGTCTGGGGAGTCTCTGGGTCAGGAACCTATCCATCCAGCATGTTTTGTTCATTGTGATGACAAGGTTGAGATCCCTGGAGTGTGTCTCTGTGGGATTGGGATTTCTTTAAGTGTAGAATGTCCAACAGCTCTGGGTTTGACATGGCCTTGTATGTTAAGCAGAGATCACCTCTGAGTAGATGATATGCAACAGAGTATAGGTGGAATTTTTTTCAGATGGTCAGAATAGGGTATCTGCTTTAGGCCTGTGATTCTTTTAGTAGGTATTTCTGTGGCCTTTCTAGTTGTTGCAGATGTCTTAAGAGGTACATACCAAACGGGGCGTTGTATCCTATAATAGGTCTAATGAGGGATGACTACAGTTGGAAAATGACCTCCTTTTCTCTGGACGAAAAGCCCTTAGTGATGAGGTGTGCCACATAGAAGGATTTCCTGACTGTTGTGGCAATGTGGTTACCGAAGGTCAGATCACTGTCCACCTGTGTCCCTAAGTCTCTTATCACACTTTCGGTGTTTAGTGTACTGCTACCTATGTGGTAATTCATAGGTACATGTTTTTTCCCAAAGGGGATAACTATACATTTCTTGGCATTGAGCTTGAGCCCATGGCTCTAGCACCAAGCATCTGATTCTGTAAGGCCCTTTTGTAGAATATCCACATCATTTGTGGATTCAATAATGGCTCCCATTTTGCAGTCATCTGAGAACTTTGTTAGCCAGAGTCCCTTAGTGTTGGCCTGTACTGCTTTATTTAACATTTACCGTAAAAGTCCAACTGGGACAGAACCCATTTTCAGTGGTGGCCCAGGAGAAATGCTTCAGAAGTGTGTGTGTGTGTGTGTGTGTGTGTGTGTGTGTGTGTGTGTGTGTGTGTGTGCGCAAGGGAGCCCACAGGATTTTTTGCAGGGGGGTGTAAACCCAGAGCCCCACCCATGCAGCCCCAACCCTCCACCCACACCCCCCCCCCCTGCAGCCATTCCAGTGTCCCATTGCTTGGATATTTCTCCCCATTTGTCATAGACACTGTTCAAATCTCTCAGTGTGCATACTGTTTTATGCTTTACTTCTACAATGATTACAGGTATTTGGATTTCATTTACAACTTTTATTTAAAATTTTATAGCACAAACACTGATAGACATTTACTAAACCTAAACAAAGCAATAGTCTTACAATGAAAACAGACTTGGCATTAAAACTTCTCTACATTTGAAAGCCACATTCACTGAAACAGCATTGAAACCCACATTCAAAGAAAATGCATCTGGCCAGTGGCAGGGTAAGTTTAACTTTGGGCTGTTTTCAAATCATACGCTCCTTGCACACATTTTTAGAACCATGCAAAATTATTTGATTCACCTTCCTGACTGTATTATTTATTTATTTATTTATTTATTTATTTAAATTTGTTGACCAGGAGTGTGTACTATATAATAATTGAATTATATCCCTTGTATAATTGGCTATGTCAATGTATCAAGCCTGGCTAACTCTCTCTAGAATGTGTAAAAACCTGTTAACCAGTTTACTGTGTAATTTAAATTAATCCTGACTTGTGCTCAGGATTAACTGTAACCTGTGGAACTTGTTTAACTTGCTTACTTATGTAATCTCTGTAAATAGACTGTTTGTAATATGTAATGCTGGTATTATGTAATGCTGTATCTGCTTACCTTTGGAGCTTTTCTCCCCGGGCCTCTGCTGAAAATGGACATACATCCAGTCGGACTATACCGGTCAACAAATGTAAAATAAAATAAATAAAAATAAATAATACAGCACCACTTATTAAGAGTGGGTTTTAAATTTATAGTTCTGAACATTTTTCCTTTAAGCAATGAAACAAATCATATGAACGAATGACAACAACCTGCCCAATTCAGAACATTTCAACCATAAAGGGCCACTCAAACGTCTGTCATACAATCCACCAATATCAATCAATATGCACAATGTCTGCAGAAGTAAAAATCATCTGAATAATTCCACATTAAAGAGATCTGAAACTAATGAAGAGGTTGTTGCTAGAAAACAGCTTTATATTTCAGTATTTCATCTACAAATTCATTGCCTGCTGACTTTAAAGAATAAATTGCCTATGTTACGTTAAAAACATTGTAAACTGGCATATTGCAGTAGGGAATGGGTGTCAAGCTGAAAAACAGGTTCATAGTTACTTGGCATCTCATCCAAAGGAGGACATACTCAGGGCTGCAGCACCCCACCCTCTTAAAATACAAATCTACATGATTTGGGAGTAGAACCTACAGCCCTCTACATCAAGATGGAAGTATGCCACCACAATAGTGATGCCATTTGCTAAATAAAACAGTTGCACACTTTAAGCAGACAGCATGAACAGCAGTAAACATCTCTTCCCTTGAAGCTCACAATTCCTTGAAAATGTACGTGAAAATAAATTGCACCTGCTAACTCTAAATAGGGCATTTCACTCTCATATACGCACAGCTCAACCTCTTAGTGGAAGAAATCTGGACAAAGCCTGAAATAAATAGGGACGGATTATAAATATTGCTCTCATGAACTTAATAATTGTAGAATAACAGGATTTGTGCTAGTATGCATTTTTCTAAAGGATATGACATCTAAAACTCAAATGTCTTATTATTTAGCAACTTCAATCCTTTTTATTTATCTGGCATTTGTTAATCGGGATAGTCCATCTGTGCAAAATCCCTTTTTCAGTGGAGGCCCGGGGAGAAAAGTTCAGGAGGAATATGGGGCAAAAATCTGGACATTCTGCAAAAACCTGGACAGCTGAGGGGTATGCTACCTCCCTCTTATATTAAATATGTAACACACACACTACCTCTCAATCTCTTAGCACAAAAAATCTGGACAACGCCTGTTATAATGTTGTGGACAAAGGCCCAAAACTAGGGCCACATTTAGAAATTTGCTAGAATAACAGGATTTGTGTTAGAGTGCATTTTCTACAGGATATGAAGTCTGAAAATCAAATACATGTCATTATTTAGTAACTTTAATCCTTAGCTCATCCCAGTAATTGGTCAAGAAAAATGAATTTTTATGAGGAACAAACCAAAAATATAAGGCAAAAGTCTGGACATTCTGTGGGAATCTATGCAGTTGACAGGTATGACACACACACACATACATCTCCCGACCCCCTTAGAAAGTGCACAGCTCAACAAAGTTTGCATTTTCCGAGGATATGAAGTCAAATTCAAATGCCTGCCATTATTTTCTGATTTCAGTCTTCAATGATTTGCCAAAAAAACACAAATTTATGAGAAACAAACTGAAAATATGAGGCAAAACTCTGAATTGTGAGGTATGAAAGTTTTCCACAACCAATAAACATTTTTAAGAAAAGAAAATAGCACAATACATACATTACTTCATAAACACTGTCATACTTCCAAGGATTTTATACTTATTGTTTATTTTGACCTTTAACATGCAAGATTTTGTAGGCATATATGCAAACAAGAAGCCATATTATTCGTAAAAGAAAAGAAAAAAAAACTCTCTCTCACTCTGTCTAGGCCAACGGAATATCTGTAAGTGCAGGCTGCATCGTCACAGTCTTTACAGCAGACTGCTTACAACCAAGCTTCACAGGATCATAAGAGGTTACTAGGCTAATGGCCATGAGGCCCTTACAAGCCTAGCCAAGTTTTTCCCTCTTTTAAATGGTGCTATTAGTAGACCTGACTCAACAACAGACACAGGAGAAGAGACATTTTTAAGTGTCTGCTTTTTCTTCCTAGGGAAATCCCTGGAAAGGGACTGACTCATGACAGGAGCACTAGCCTGGGAATCAGGTACCTTACCCCAGCTAAGCAGTATACCTTCAACCACTCAAACCCAGAAGGTCAACCAAAGTGTTTTTTCCTTGCCCAGTGAATCAACCCTATAGCTGCATGGAACATGTCAATCTCCCAGTCATTAATGGCTTCCTGAAGAGCTGCACCCAGAGGAACCAGAAGGCAAAAGATGGATGATCCAAGGAAACAGTTATGGCCACAAAACAGTCACTCACCAATGACTGAGGCAGTGATGGAGACAGGCATCCAAATACTTCTTAACTTTCTTCTTGTGGACAGGAGTAGCAAGAAACATGGAGACAGACAATTGTTTAGTGTTCAATATGGGAAAGAAGTCTCAAAAGGACACTGCATAACCTGACTGAGTCAGTAAACCCTTGGGCAGGAACATCAAGGTTCTGCAGTAAAACTTTGACATTCCTAGAAGAAAGAAATCCTGCCTGCACACACACGCACACGCGCACACACGCACACACGCACACACGCACACACACACACACACACACACACACACACACACACACACACACACACACACACACACACACACACACACACACACACACACACACACACACACACACACACACACACGTACACACACACATACACATAGAATACATTAATAAAAATATTTTTACACAGCCTTTTCCCCCACACACAAGCATTACACAAGTAAAAATCCCTTCAGTAACATGGCAGTCCCACAAAAATCATTTTGTAATTTAAAATTAATCAAATTCCCACAAAAAACATTTTTTACGGCAAAATGACATAAATGAAGTTATTTTCCATTACAGGAATTATCTTCAGAGCCTTGAAAAGATGGTTAGATAATAATCAGTTTGAAAAAGCCCACAGATATAAAGCACTGTCGGCAAGAAACCTGCGACTCTCTTAAAGGTGGATGGTGCTTATATCCTAGGTAAGGAATAACCCCTATAGTTTATGATAACGCAACACTGATTTAAATGTTGATTAACCACATTCATGCCTGTACATTTTTTGTCAAAATCAAACAAGTCAAATATATTCAAAGAATAAACTAAAATATACATCAATAATTAATGAATATTAATAGCCTGTATACAGTTATGAATCCTAAACTAAGGAATTAGATTCCATCCTTCTCCCAGGTCTTAACCATCTTAACTTCATTCTTCCCATACACAGTAAAACAAACACTTCAGACAAAAAGGTCCAATATAAGGAAATTCTTCCTGCACAAAGGTTAGATATCAAATACTAACAAACAAAGTAAAAATAATAAAATAATACCTTCCAACAACAGACTGTATACAAATTCTGACTTCAGGTATGCATGCAAGTTAGTCAACATCAGTCTACTAACATGGGACACTTTTCTCAAGTCACTAGAAAAGTGTGAGGATAAGAACTAACAGTTTCATTTATGTCAGAATTAAATCTGCAAAGGGAAAAATAAAAATAAGGCAAGAGACGGTGAGATTAAGCTTTAAATTCTTGAGACTTCATCACAGACTGACAGATCCTCCTTCATTTTAAATAAAAGTATTTGAAGTAAAGCTACTAATGATCCATTACACAGTAAATGGCTTTATAATTTCAATCCAAGGATAAATGCAGCCCACATGCTCGTTTATAACCAGTAAACTAAAACAGGTTATTACCTAGAATTATTCCTCTCCTAGAGGCTAACTTCTGTGTACAATTGACCGCTTGACCAATTAATGGGAATGAAGGGTGGTCTTGTGCCTGTAAAACCTGGACCAAATACGTCCCTTTAAAGGTTCACCACTCAAACAATAATGTCTAAGAAAACATACAATGAAACACTTGGTAATAACTGTGTGCAACATTAATAAAGCACTCTGCACCATCATTCATTCTGTTATGCACCATCATTCAATCAGTTATGCACCACAGCATGTTTAGTGCATAAATTCCCATGTTATGGAATTTGTTTTAAACACAGATACCAACTAAAAAAAGTAAGCTGAACTGGTATAACCTGGTAAAGGTAATGATGGGTCTTGTGGAGTTAAACTCTATGATACAAGAGTTGGTGCTTATTCACAGAAAAGGATGTCAAACGAATTGCTGCACTACTGAAATTCACACCATGAAAAACATGGCATTTATTTAAGCTTTAGCTAGTTTCATTAGACAGACTTTTGGGTACTGCAGAGTGGAACCTGCTGATTGCAATTTGCCTTTAACTGTTAACTGTTGCAAACCAAATACATGCTGCTCATACAACCAACACTGATATACCAATCAATGTGAATACAGCACTAATGGAAAACATTCTTAGCCACGTTTTGTTCTCACACCTAAAGCCATGAACCTATAGTTGGTATAAAATGCAAATCTATATACCTTACAGACTATAGTTTTACATCTTGCAAAAATGATTTAAACATTCCTACATGACTGAGCAGGTGCAAGCACCAACTATACTTTAAAGATACACAGTGCACAAGCACTGTTGATGATGGTACATTGTCACACACCTACCTCTCACTACTATATTTGTCTGGTGCGTCTGCAGTCTAAACATCCTCTGGAATTCAAATTCCCAGTAGGCACACGAAAGACAAAGACGTAAACCATCAGTTGCACAGACACAGAAGACGAAAACAGGTTGCAAACACCTGTTGCGTCTGTGCAACTGGACGAGATGCAAAGGGTGTTCTTAAAGAGGAATGCCTTTTAAAACACTCAGTGCTTATTTCCCAGTTTTAAAGAGATCAAGAAAGTTCCACCCTGGTCCTAATTATTAAGTGGATCTGTTATATTCATACTTTACCTAGTATTAGTCTTAGGCTGATCTGTTCTATTTACACTGTACCTAGTTTAGAATGAAATTAAGCCACCGAGTCAGGAAGCCAGCAGCCAAACTCCTCTCTCTCTCCCTGTACCATCTGCTATTCCCCCCCCCCCCAGACTCCATTACCTGAGCCACCTCTACCTGCTATCTTTATTACAGATACTTGTATTCTGTTTCTGCCCACCAGGTGGCACTCTAATCTAGCCTTGGGCTATAACACTTGCTCTACTTTCCCAAGTATCATCTCTGGATTCCTTCTCAGATTTCACCCCTTGACTAGATGCTAATCTTCCTGTGTTATCTCACTGCCCTTATCCTTTCTCTTCCCACCTTCTAGCTATATTTTATTTCTTTTCTTCCTCCCACTCCACTATCCTTCTCTACCTCCCAACTGCTTCACCACATTATACTTACCTGTGACCACTTTTACTGCCTCAGGAATCTCTTTCTCTCAGATTGTCTCTGTAAAATCTTCCATTACCTGCTTGTAACTGTCACAGCAGAACAAAGCAAACTTGCAGTAGATCAGCTACATAACACATTTCCCAACACAATCCTGGGTTGTGAAAGTACAAAACAAGAAAGCCGGCAGCTGGATGCATACCTGACAATGGAAGGGGAATCGGGTTGAAAAGTGAAGTAAAGGGCAATAGATGAATTACGGCAGCCAAGTGTAAGTCAACACCAAAGGCCCCACAATAACAGTACCTGCTGTAAAACCAATAAAGTTACCTCACAGCTGGAATTGCACATACACACCCAATTACACCAGCATCATTAATTGCACAATAGTATAAGGTGTGAAAGCCCCACACACACACTTGTGTATTCCCAGACACTCTGCACCATTGGTGTATACAGACAGGGAACTTTTAATATGTACATGTTAGGGGCTGCCATAGCTTTCATTCACCAGCATGTGTTGGAGACTGACAGTGGTGTGGAGGATGATGCTGACAACCATCTCGGGCACAGGAGGAGGTATAGAGTGTTCAGATCCAGGGTAACCTACCAGGGGCTACATGATCTGGAGATAGTAGAGTGTTACAGGGTGGACAGGTACACCATACAGCAACTTGTTGAGCTGTGCCAGCCACGCTTCAGAGCCAGAAGTAACAGAGGGGAACCCATCCCAGTGAACACGAAGGTATGTGTAAGCTTGAGAATACTAGCCACAGGTACCTTCCAAAGGCCAACTGGGGATATCATGGGAATCTCACAGGCATCAGCATCCAGGGTACTCCATCAGTTCCTGGATGCCATGTTACCACATGCCAATGAGCACATATACTTCCCCCGACCGCAGGAGTTGGCCAGCAATATGGGTCTCTTCCACCATGTGGGAGACTACCCAGAAGTACTGGGTGCAATAGACTGCACGCACATACACATCAAGTCACCACCCAGTGAGCAGGGTAGGCACTACATAAACCGCAAGGGATACCCCTCCATCAACTGCCAGGTTGTGTGCAATGCCCAGGACATTATCATGGATGTGTCTGCAGGCAGCCCTGGAAGCTATCATGACTCCCCCATCTGGCATGCCTCACAGCTGTATCAGGTATTTGCCAGGGGGGATATCCCATATGGCCATCTGGTGGGGGATGCTGGCTATGCACTGGAACTGTGGATGATGACTCCCATCAGAAATGCACACACAGCCACACAACAACGCCATAATGAGGCACACGCAGAAACCAGAATCATCATAGAGCATGTGTTTGGGATGCTGAAATCATGGTTCCGCTGCTTGGCCATATCTGGTGGAGCCTTGCAGTACTCTCCAGGCACGTGTGCCCACATCTTCATAGTATGTGCCATGCTACACAATATGATCCTGTGAAAACAGCTGCAGCAGGGACAGAATGGTGAAGGCCCTCACAGCCCACCACCATTGCCAAGGGACCAACAGGCACAGAGGGACTCAGACCACAGACACCCTGTGCTAGCCCCAGTAGGCAGACAGAGGCATGCCCTGTATGCCCATGCCTTGGCAAAGAGGGAACATATAGCACACACACTGAAAGTGTAGGCACTCATGGACTGACACCTGTCTCCACCTACACACACGGCAAACATGGATGGCACACACACATGACCACCTGTAAATTGTCATGTATAGATGGTCTACTGTGTGCATCCTACATAGGTAGCCTTCAACTATTGTACACACAACTGCCATTGGCACAAGGTAAGTCAATACCTAAACAGTAAATTAAGCTATCAGCATGTGTCCATACTGTATGTATAGGTTCATAGATACATGCCTAACTGCCCAAGGCCACTCATAAGCATAGGCAAAAAGTCTCTGCTGTTGCCAACCCATTGATTAACTAACTGTCCCTCTGTGGAGCAGAGCCAATTGTGGGATCCCTGGGGTGTATACACTGTTCCCCATCCACTCTGCAAGGATTCCCTGGAGTGTCAGTGAGGGGTTTTGTATAATGTAATCAGGGATGTAGTTCCAAATAATGGGGAGTATCCCTGACAGGAAATTTCTCAGATGTTTACATGTTACATAGTATACCTTAAACACAGCTTGCATATATAGGTAGAATTTCACAGAATAATAAACATGTGGAACACACAACCACTGAAATGTGCATTAATCACCCTTGCACTACCAGTGCCTGCTCTGAGAGGTAAAATACCACTGCCAGGATTAGAACACACAACCATGTACACAGTCTTCACAATAACATACCACTAAGCTAACTGAGATGCACCAATGGCAGTTGTGTATACTGACAGGATAAAACACAAAATGTAGGAATAGGACAAACCAGCATGTACCCAATGAAATGTGTATGTTTTATATATATATAAATATATATATATATATATATATATATATATATATATATATATATATATATATATATATATATCTCAACATATATATATAGAGAGAGAGATATGTCGATATATGGAGATATACATATATATGTAGATATATAGATAGGTTAACAACATCTACATAACCATGGAGGTACATATAAATGGGATACCTACCACATACCAACTGCTTGACATACCGATGTGCATAATCACGAGGCTTAAAGTCCGAAAGAACAGAGTACCGAAACACCAGATGCACGAAGTTTAAAATCACGATGTTAAGAGACGGTTAGTCAGTGCTTCTGGTGTTGCAGTTGAGGTAGGTTACTGTGTGTAAGTGTGTTTCTGAGGGCTGTAGTATGTGTAAGTGTGTGTTCTGAGTGTGGTGTGTGTTCCTGGGGGACTGTGATGTGTGGGTGTGGGTTAGCTTTGTGCATTTATTTGCATGATCTAGGAGGTAGAGTATTAAAGTAGGGGGGGGTGTGGGGGGTGCAGACACCCACATGGGGGGTGTAGGGGGCTTGCCCACCTGCTCATATATAGTGTAGGATGGTTTGTTTGGATGTGGTGGGTAGCAGTGTGTCTGTGTGTGCATCTGTGTGTTCCATGTTCTTGTTACTTTTGCGAGTTACTGTCACTGTCAGTAATGTGGGGTATGGGAGTCTGGGCCTGGTACTGTGGGTGTTGGAAATGTGTGGTTTCGGGATTCTGTAGGTATCCTGTATACAGCGGTTGAAGTGTTCATATATGAGTATAACATGGACCATAGCAATCACACATTCCGCCACGACCATCCTTTATGAACAAAGAATATGGAGAGTATATGCCTATACACTATTACAGATATGTGCTATGAACATGAGCCAATGATAGGGTTACCACCTGTCCCACTTTGCGAGGGACAGTCCCTCTTTGGGCAGTTGTGTCCTGACCAAATATATTAAATGTGGCAAATGTTCTGAGATTGTAGGACATAATTATGTCCCATATGTACTGTAATAGTTGCATACAATAGTTCTTTCTGTATCTAAAATACCTACATGTTACAAGAAACAGGATAAGCAACTAAACTGCTGCAAGAATAAGCATATATTTAGGCAAGAAAGGAAAGTTCTATCCCTTGTACTGACCGTGGGTTTGTGTCGGCCTGTAAAATCTGATGTGTGTCCCGAAAATGTCCCACTATGGCCATATGAAAAGGTGGCAACCCTAGCCAAAGAGGGTCAGTCACCAACACAACTTCAGTGATTGCAATCTCTATGACAGAAATACACAGCTATCATGTAGCAACACATTATTACATTCAGATGTATTACCGAAGGGATTCAAGGACTAACATCACCTGCATGCTATACAGGAACCACATAACAGTGCCTTAATGAATCAGCCTGCAAATACCATTGTATTAGTCCACAAAAGGATAGGTGATCAAATAGGGAAGGAACCCTCACGCACATATCAATTATGTATAAAAGCAGTTCCTACACACCTGCATCTGCTATGCACACCCACCATCACCGCCACACCCAAACAAATTACAATACAAACTGTAATATAACATCACAAATCATTCACTCACTGTACATCTGCAGAAGCCTTAACATACCTTGTCAGAGACACACTAACATGGCCCTATGTGAAATAGTTGTTGTTATACAATGGAACAACTGCTGATGTTACAGGGTTTGTTTGCACTAATCCCGTTTCAGAGGGTTGTATGTACACCAGGAAGTGTTACCAATTACTGAGTAACAGCACAGTATGATACACATGTACACCAAATCAAGGATGTCTGGTTAGCACACTGTAAACCACATAACAGTTCATGCATAGCCATACAGCCTTGAGCAGCCCAAACATCCTTGCCAGACTGAAACATCTGCAGAAGTATCAGATTCAAACAAACCCTGCTTAAGTAGCAATGTTCTGAAATATAACAGCCGTACTCACATGTAGAACAACATCGTCTAGCCATTACACACAATCCACAGGAGTCATGAAGCTAATATATCTCTGTCTGTCTCCATATAGCTGTTGAAATGCATCACAAACAACACATCCTGGCCGTCTTCCTTGAAAGTAAGGCAAATGGACAACGCCCAAGTGGCGTACTCAGTTATACACCACTGTTGCCATGGTATCGGCAAATGGAGTAGCTGCATAGCTGATGTGCATCTAATTAACTACTTTGGAACACCAATTGGTGGTCAGGATAGCACATGTTACCAATATTTAACTAGAAAAGGATGGCTTATCATACATTCAAACCATCCATATATACCAGCAGAATGTTACAAAGAAGATTGAAACACAAATTGAAAAGGATTGAATCAACAGTCAACAACACTTTTGGTTACTAATAAGGTATGTAGAACACTCAGTATGTCTGTGCATTTAGTACCGATTCTGTAATATTTAAAGTGCACGCAATCCATACAGTGGAAACAGTTATCTTGTAGTGATGTATTGTTGAGCATAGTAACACTTGTAGTATTTATGTGTGTACTGCTGTAGGTCACAAGGCAAACACTGCATACACCACAAAGGATGCTATATAAGGGCTTTGAACACAAATATTCCTCACCAGCCACTGTCAGTGGCAGGGCTGGTCCAACAAGTATGTGTTATACCAGGGTATAGTATATGTTGATATATTGTAACAGTAGCCATATGTATGGGTGTATTACTGAGAATAACATGTCGAAGGTTCGCCCACTGTGCAATTATGATTTGCATTGTGGGATATAGTGCCAATAACTTTAATGTACGGTATTGTAGGCAGTTATGTATTACAAGTTACATAGCATTACTGTTATGTTAGGCAAACATTAGTTATGTCTATTGGCATTTACAATACACAATAACAGGATACATATGACTTGTAGTCACCCGACAATTTATCAGCATGATAACAAAGTAAAATGGAAGAGCTAGTTAACTATCCATGCACATAAGACATGTGATAAGTGCAAAGGCAGGTACTAGGCTGTCTTACCAAGGGTATTTATAAGCCTAGCTAGAGTGTGTTGGCTTTTGCCACCCCTATAGGTTAGTTCCCTGTGTCACTGAATGGCAGAGCCATTAGTTCCCTGTGCCTCTGTCCAGCAGAGCCACTACAGTGATCTCCAGGGTACATGTCTGTCTCCCATCCACACGTCAAGTTTACCTTTGAAGAGTGCTAGTAAGGGGCCCTGCCTGATGTACATTGGAATCATGTTCCAAAGCATGGGGAGTCTCTGGGTCAGGAATCTATCTGTCCAGCATGTCCTAGTCATCATTGTGGTTAGGTGTATATCCCTAGAGCATGTGGCTCTCAGGGGCCTCTGTTTCTGTGGAGCATATCCAGCAATACTGGGTTGGACATGGGCCTTGTATGTCAAGCAGAGATCACCTGTGAGTATGCGGTATGCAGCCGAGTACAGCTGGAGTTTCTTAGGTTGGGCTGCATAGATCATCTGTTTGAGGTCAGTAATTCTCTTGGTGTGGTACTGTTATGGTCTTCCAAGCTGTTATAGTTGTCTTGTAAGGTATATCCCAAATGGGGTGTTGTATCCTTTAATGGTCTAAAATGTCATGAGCAGAGAGGCACAATGGCCTTCTTTGTTCTGGATGCGAACCCATTAGAGATTAGGGGGGCCACCTAGAAGGATATTCTAACCACCTTGTCATTATGGGTATCGAAGGAGAGATTGCTATCTATGGGGTTCCCAGATCCCTTATTACCTTTTCTGTATGTAGGGGACTAGCACCTATGTGGTAGTCCACGGGTAATTAGTTATATCCAAAGGGGATGACTATGCACTTTTTGGCATTCCGCTTGAGGCCATGATATTGACACTAGGTATCCATCTCAGTGCGACCCTTCCAGAGGGTGTCTGTAACAGCTGGGGAAACAATTATGTCCCCTAGTTTGAAGTCGTCTGCAAACCTTTTTAGCCAAAGCCCTCCTGTGCTTGCTTGTATGTCAGAGAATTATATACTGAACAGGAGGGGTCCTAGGATTGAGCCCTGGGGGATGCCATTTGTAACTGGTATACAGTCGGACCTAGGGGTATGCAACTCCCACTGTGTGGGTTCTGTCCATGAGCCACTTTGCAAACCATCACATGACGTAGGGGTTAATGTTCAGGTGTATGGGTATGTCGATAATACCAGAATGCGGAATGGTGTTAAAAGTCTTTGAGAGATCTAGGTAGGCTGTGTGGACCTCCTTACCCTCATCTAATGCCTTGGAAACTGTCTCTAAGAAGTCCACCAGGCTTAGGAGGCATGGTCTGCCCTTAATAAAGCCAAACTGGGAGGGGTCAAAGGTTTGGAGGTACCCAATGTCTCTGTGACTGAGATCCATGATGATGTGCTCCATAGCCTTGCAGACCAGGCTAGTCAGGCCTCCAGAGCAATAGGTCCCGTGGTCCGTTGTGGCACCACCTTTGTAGAGTGGGATAACTGTTGCTGTGCACCATTCAGGGGGCACAAGCCCGATGCGAGGCTATTATTGAACATGGTGTGTAGGTGGGGAGCCAGTACGTTCTGAAGTTCGTGTAAAATAGAGCCTGGGATGTTATGCGGTCCCATGGATGCTGTGATATTGGCTTTAGAGTGTGCAGCTTTTACCTGCGTAGTTGTGAATACAGGGACTCTGCACTCTTCCTGTATAGATATGGGCCCTTTAGGGGGTAAGAGGGGGGAAAGGTAGCACTGAACCTATCTGCAAGGATGTTGGCAATATCAGTTGGTTCTGTAATGCTCGTACCTTTGTGCTGTAACTCAGAGCAGATCTGGTGTTGACACTGAGATATTTGACATAGCTACAGAATGCTTTGTGGTTGTTGGAATTAGTGGCAGTTTTGTTTTCATAGCTAGCTTTGGAGGATCTTATAAGTGATCTCACCTTCTTACTGAGGCTGACCAGAGAGCTCCTCCACGCATGGGATTGTACTCTCTTTTGCAACAGTGTCTTCCTCCTGTTGTACAGTTTGTTTATGGCAGTGGACCAACAGATCAGCTTCCTTAATTAGGAGTATAGCGTCTTGGTTCTGTTTGATATAGCACGATCCATGCACTCGTGTAAGTGCTTATAGAGTGCATTTGTGTAGGATTCAGCAGTTGTAACAGTAGCATCTGTCTTAAGAAGCATGAAGTTGGCTTTTTAGACATATTATACTGTGGTTCCCTTAATGGGGGGTGGGGGCGGGATGTGGATATCAATGGTGTTCAGCTCATGGTCAGATCGGACCAACGAGGAGTTGACTTCAGGTGTGGAACACCGGTCACTCATGTTGGTAATGCCTAGGTCTAGGATATTGTTGCCCCTAGTGGGTGTGTGGATATGTTGATCCAGGGCATTGGTGTTTATGAATTCCAGAAAGCATTGAACTAATGAGTTGGTATACGAGTAGTTTTCTCAGTTAATAGTGGGGTAGATTCAGTGAGACTATGTGATGAGTGTGGTGTGGTGTGAATGTTTACCTTCTCCTCATGACTGTCAGGGTCAGGCTTGGTTGGAAAGAGCTTTACCTTCAGTTTGGCTAGATAAGTACATCTCTCACAGGTTGTAGTGTTGGGTGGTAGGCAAAGAGGGTTATCTGTGTACATGAGGCAATGTCTACATTGCCTAAAGATGTCCAGATTCATCAGATAGACAGGAGAGAACACTGGCAGCTGACCCTTGGACATGCCTGAATATAAAACTAATTTCCCCTAGATAAGTGAGGAAAGTGAGTACAAAAGCTATTTTACTCTAAGCAAGTGAGAAACGTATGTACAAAACCTGTTTACCTCTAGGTAATGAGGAAGATTGAGTGCTATAGTAATTAGTAGCTTACGTAGTGCTTACAGGTTCTGAACAAGTGCTAAGCATGAATAAACAATCCAGATAGGGTCTTGGATAACATAAACACACTGCCCTCCCAACAGGTACACAGTCATATATCCATGTACACCACAGAGCCCCTGTACCCACAACTATGCAGGTACAAGATGCACTCAGGCTGCATGGGACCTGTCCACATCACAGGTTGTATCATACACATATGGCAAAAGAAGTTGCTCTCCACATACACATCATGTAAAACATAGCTCCATGTCAGGCTGTGTACACACTGAATGGTGCACACCAACAGGTATCACAACCCACAAAGGGGGGAGGCACCACTGATAATGGGAAGTACTGCACTACTACCCTGCTGAGTCTGGTCTGAAAGGCCATGAACCTTGATCAAATTATTTGATGTCAGCAGTATAGATGTAGATGACAGTAAGGTTGATTTCACACTGCATATCATAACCTTGCCAGGTCATAGAACATCATCACCCATACAGTGTTCCACCTACACTCGGTATACTAGATGTACATTCCTATGTCACAGGAGTGTTTTGCAAAGGGACTGCTGGCAGAACCAACACTACAGAAGGTGTCTGAAAAATACATGCTCATCATACCAGTGCCAGCTACAGTAAGACAAGGTTAATTAATTGTATTCCCCCTCATTGTAGTCCATACCACACAGACAAACAAAAGGCATCTGCCTATTGAAGTATGTAAATGACTATGACCTAGGAGCAATAGCCGACTCAAGAGTGTTGAGGACAACATACAGAAGGGGCTTTGTGGGTGAGGTGTGTGTGTGACATATGGCCACAATCTAACAGCTACATATTGCATTGTCACCCCTATGTTAATAACCCTGTACCCATGAACTACCACCTAGGCAGCGGTCAACATAATGGACACTGTGTGTAAGGGATGGCAGCTGGGCAGTTGTCTTTCCTGTGATAGCTACATCACCACACCTGTCAGGTAGTCATATGTGGCAACCCTAATAATGACAGGGTGCCATCCATGTATATAGAGATCATTGTCCAGCCATACACAACACTCAAGTGACCCATATCAGATCACATATTTCCTTTAAGGGGTATTGGCCATGTGCAGATGGCCTTCACCAGCCTTCCCATTCCCCATATCCACTATATAGCATGATGCATACCCTGAATAAATCCATGTCCAACCCAGTGATCTTGGACATGCTACACGTACACATCCTGATCTCAAACGCATACTTCATGGACATCCACCTTCCACATGCTGGACAGATCCTTGTCCCATACACTTTACATAGTCCTGCCATACTATGCATTCTTGTCTGTCAAAGCTGCACATCGCTTCCCACTCCCACATGGTGTGATGACCGCATGGTAAATGTATCATTAACCCTGTGGATCAGTAATGTGGCACTGCTCCACCTGGCCCCAGAGACCGGCCTGTTGGCTACAGCCAGGTAACCTTTTATCCTAGATTCATACATGGCCCATGGCTTATAGCCTACTAGTTGACTTTGACTGTACATGTTATAGTTGAAATCCATCCCTGCAAATACCATTTGGCTAGCCAGTGTCCCATGTGTATCATATGTGCAACACAGGTGATACATGGCAGGATGTTGAATTGCTGTACAGTGCTGTGTAGATGTATATGGCAGAACACATACATGTAAAACCTTACATGAGCAAGTCTGCAGGGTCACAGGTCATGTCCGTTAAGGCAGTGTAAGTCTTTATATGTGACATATACACAGCATCAAGGTTGACTGTAGTAATGTGGACACATCCAGCCATGTGTTGATAGGTAGGAACACCAGTACAGGCAAACAGACATGCCCACATCAAGACAGCATCCACATGGAGTATGAGCAATGTAATCAGGTGACACACACACACACATATATATGGTGATAATATCCACTCACCATTGAGTGTCACATGTGTGTGACACAAACATGTCAGTGTCATGCAGATTTGCAAATTCAACTATTTAATTGTAATAAATGTGATACACATGTATGTTCAGCTGTAGCTCTGTATGTCTCTATGAGTTACTGTGACCTGTCTCCATCATTATGTCTTCCAGGTATGCCACGTGCAAGGCTACCCCCTTATACCCACTTGGAGGATGAGGCCCTCATCCCATACCTACATGACAATCATGATATCCTGTTCAGCCATGCGCCACAGCATGCACAGCAGCGGGATGCCCTGTGGATGGAACTTCGCAGGCAGGTTAATGATGTGGGTAGCCACAACCGCACATACCAGCAGGTGCGCAGACACTGTACATACCTCATTAGACAGACGAAACAGCGTGCAAATGAAATCGCCAGGGAACAAGGTGCAACAGGTGGTGGATCACCAACCAGCCCCCACTCACACATACCGAGGAGCTACTGGCCAACCTGGTGACACCTGCAGAACCACATCCACAAGCCTTAGCCAATATTGTGGAGGTGGGTGTCTCTCAACCACTGAGCCTGGTGTTGCCTGGTAAGTCAGTACTGCACCTATAACAACTATATTCCACATAGTTGCATGTGTCACTGTACAATATGTAATGTAACATCATATGCAAGGCATGTATACTCACATGCCACATACTATAGTATGCTACTCTGTGTATGCACACATGTGCATACACCATAGTATAGTCTAATGTATTGGTGTATGTGTAAACATGCACATTGCACCCTGTAGCCATCATACAGGTGAGGATAATGCTCATGCTGCTGTGTTACTCCTATTTAGGTACCTCTGGTGTTCTGCTGCAACAGCAGCCCATTGCAGGTGAGATTGTTATTATTTATCAGGCATCGTAATGCACCAATCTCTCAGCCATGTGGCCATTTACAACATGTACACATAATGTATGGTCCTGTCACAATATACAGGTCAGACCTGCAGTGCATCACAATGCCTACCCATGTGCAACACTTGCAAAGTATGTGAATCACCTCACCGACATGAATCCTCACAAACTGTCTTTGCCAGATGTGTGGACAGCATACAATGGAGGAGGTGCTGTTCACTTTAGGGACATGTACTACAGATCAGAACTACACATGTGGGGAATACACACAGTGCTACACAGTGGGCTGGAGTATGGCCAACCCACAGGATTCACTGGTGTGCATCATAGCCCTGCTATGAATGTCACACAACGTGATGTGCTATCTTGACATGTCCATGACATCTAGTGGCCTGGCTGCAACACTGCTTACCCAACCTGAAAACATATCCCACATACCACTCTTTGTCTGCATAACCCTGTTGTCAGTGGAGCATATGACATCTATGGGTGTATGTCATATGGGACAACACAGACATGTGAAATAATTATTTGGCCAACACATGTACAGACGTGGCCATGGAAGATGGCCAGAGACATGAAGCAACACAAATAGTAGACATGATGTGCTTGTGTGAACACCCTGACATACAATGGCTACACATGGTCCAACTATGGCCTTTGTGTAATGGTTATATTGTAGATGTGGAACACTAGACATCCTACAGGCCTGTGCACATCTTGTGACATCAATCCACTACATAAGATGTATTGAACCTCTTGAAGGTGTCACAACATGACAGCAGTCACCTGCATAGTATCCACATCAGCCCACAGATACAGTACATTCCCCTTGCTGGTGTCAGACATCAATGTCATACTTGCTCCTCGTGTGTGTTTGTGTGTGTGTGGTACACAGATGTCATGTGGGACATGGTGTACCAAATTGTTCGCCATGTCTGGCCATAGTTGCCAGGCAGCAGCAATATGGTTGCAGATGTGCAGGGGTGTCATCTGTATACACTTCAATGACCTGTGTTACACATTACACATCATGGTTTAGTGTGTATACACCTCAGTGATGTGGGTCACATTCCACAGTATATATGTATTATATCTGAACACAGTCATGGCTATGAACTGTGCCTGTAACTCACACTGTATAGCAATAGAGACGCCTCATGATTCCCTGCAATGGCCATGCACATCAGCTAAATGTGCAGTAAATCTGTAGGGCGGACACACAACACTGCATTGGGACAACATTACCCCACTGTATATTTGACAGGAAACCATTGTGTTAAACATGTATGCATGTCATTGCACACGTCAGCAGATCACGTCATACTACATGTGATTGTCAAGGTCATATGCCACACATCAGGCAGGTGTACTGTTAACCTGTGCTGGTCTACATGGTGTAACACAGGGATGTATGCTAACTACTACTATGATTGTGTAATTTGCATGCCATCTGCTATGACACATGCATGCTGTTGTGTGCAACCCAGGGATGTATGATAACTACCACTATTATTGTCTGCGCTGCATGCTGTCTGACGTATCACATGCATGTTGCATGCCTTCTGTCATATCACATGCGTGTGTGTACCATCACAGGTGATGTAGGTGCATTGCCCTCTTGCGGTCCTTCTGATGTTAGTGTCCCCACAGACTCTATCAGTGATGATGAATGTATGATTGAGGCACAGGCAGGATTGTCAGGGGCTGAAACTGTGCCATTGTTCACCATTCCAGCTATATCCCCCTCATCCCCACACACAGATCCCATGCCTGCACATACCCCATCACCAGTAGCCATAGAGGAAGGACAGTTGACGTGTGGTAGCTTGGAACAGGAAAGTGTGGGGGCTATGTTAGGTGTGCCTGCACACCATGGTGTCAGCCAACTGACTGATGGTGCCCTACACAGGCATGTGGCCAGCACTGCTCTTAGGAGGACCACTGGGCAACATGCTCCTGCAAGACAGAGCATAGCAGCTGGTGTCACCAGATGCATGTTTCAGGCTGTAATGGAAGTACAGGTATGTACTGAACAGCACAACAGAAAAGATCAGAGGCTTCAGAGGGCTGCTGTCTGTTCTTTAAACAACAACATCCAGGCAATGGTAAATGCTCAACAGCAGATTGCTAAAGCTTTGGATAGATGGTTGGTGATATGGTTGGAGTCCTTGACCATGGCATGACAATCCTCGAGCGTGAGCTGTCTGTGTTGGAACATCTGGTAGGAGTGAGGCATCGGGCACAGGGACGTAGGCCTGCTACATCACCTGTTTCAGGGCTATGTGTATGAGCTACTTCACATGTGTGCTCCCATAGTGGCGGTAGCAACAGCAGTGCATCTGGTGCTGTGCTGTCCACACCCCAACATAGCAGGCCATGTGCATGGGGCCTGGGGCGGTCCAAACAGGGGCACAGTTACAATGTACAAGTGACATCAGACAGTACCCAGTCTGCACCTCTGCCTGGTAGTGCCCGTGCAACCCCTGGCAGGCATAGGTCACATGTCCGTGGCCGAAACTGTGAACTGTAAAACCTGGCCTGGACAGTCCGCAGCTGTCAATAATACCCCTGTGCAGGCCAGACACATGCCAGAACTGTGTGCATACATACACGCACACACTGAAAACATATGTAGGGCACCGCAACATACACATGCATACCATCCACACACGCCCAATTAGATCAAAGGCCCTACCAAAACACATGATGTCATCCAATGGTGCAGCCTAGGCCTTTGGCAAACATTATCACCCTGCGCATATGATGATACCTATGCCGCATCCCTGACATCCACACCATCGGTGCAGGGACATGCCCACATGGTCTGATGCACAGGGTGAACAGACTAGGAAGATAAGTGTAGTTTACAATTGTTGAGTACTGTTGACAGGCAGCAGACATACCATGTACTACAGGTGTACAATGCATTTCATACCGTTAACAGTATGTGTCTTGTGTAACAACAGTAACTGCATGCTGGTCATGATGTTCTGCTGTCCTCCTTCAGGTCTAATTGCATGTCAGTGTTTGCAGTTAGTGTCCCATATGTCAATGTGGACTACTCACAGGTATGTATGAATATACCAGCATGCACCGTGTAGCTGCCACATAACAGTGAGAATATCCCACTTTCTAAACACGTCTACTGATCCAAGAGCATGATAGCTGTGTATTATGCTACTGTGGCTACAGACGTGACATCCATACTGGATGACATCATAGGTACAGTTGCATGGAGTGCTGAGGTAAGAGAGCAGTCTAGCTGATTACAAGGCTAGTGGCCAGTGTGAAGTGTGATGCCTCATTGGGAAGCAGTAATACACATTTCCATGACAGGATGCCAACACACAACTGCACCCACACACTCAGGTATTGACACACAGGTATTCAGTGACACAGTAACACACCCACACACTCACGGATTCACCAACACAGTAACACACACTCGCACACAGTTGCTACTAGTGAGGTGAGGACCCCTGCCTATGTGAAAATCATCATTACAGTACTGTGCACCTACATGATGCACCACAGAGAATACACATGTGCAGGTAGTCAGTACGGCCTAGGATCAGGGACATCAACATGGATAGTAGAATGCAGCACCTGGATGGGGGGAGGGGTCTTATCAGTTCAGTATGGTAACATACATCCTCACTCCAGGGACCAGACAGCCATACATACACACACACACATGCACACACTGTGGCATTCAGTATTGGATACACCTATGTCACGCACATACAGATACCTCACATGTTCATAGGTTCATAGGTAGGTACTAGGCTATTAGCCCTAGGGCCTATACAAGCCTAGCCAAAAATGTACCCTGGCTTTCGCCACCCAAGAAAATTATTTTCCTGTGCCCCTGTCAAGCAGAACTACAAACGTGATCCCTAGGGTGAATTTCCTATTACCCATCCAATCATCAAGATTTTTCTTGAAGAGTGCTAATGAGGAGCTCTGTTTGACATAGACAGGTAGTCTGTTCCAGAGTATGGGAAGTCTCTGGGACAGGAATCTATCCCTCCAGCATGTTCTGCTTATTGTGGTGACAAGGTTTAGGTCCCTAGAGCGTGTAGCTCAGAGGGATTGTGATTTCTTTAAGTGGAGCATGTCCAACAGTTCTGGGTTTGACATAGCTTTGCATGTTAGGCAGAGATCGCCTCTGAGTAGGCGATATGCGACAGAGTAAAGCTGGAGTTTTTTGAGGCGGTATGCGTAAGGCATCTGTTTGAGGCCAGTAATCCTCTTTATGAGGTATTTTTGTGGCCTTTCCAGTTGTTGTAGATGTCTTGTGAGGTACATACCAAAAGGGGCGTTGTACTCTATAATGGATCTAATGAGTGATCAGTAGAGAGGAACAATGACCTCTTTTTTTCTGGATAAGAAACCTTTTGTGATGAGGTGTGCCATGCAGAAGGATTTCCTGACCACTTTGGCAATGTGATTATCAAAGGAGAGACTACTGTCCACCTGTGTCCCAAGGTCTCTTATCACACTTTCGGTGTTAAGTAGACTACCGCCTATATGGTATTTCATGGGTACAGAATTTTTACTAAATGGGATGACAATGCACTTTTTGGCATTTAGCTTGAGACCATGTCTTTGACACCAGGCATCTGTCTCAGTGAGGCCCTTTTTTAGGATGTCCACATCATTAGGAGTTTCAATTATGGCGCCTAGTTTGCAGTCATCTGCGAATTTAGTTAGCCAAAGACCTTCTGTGTTAGCCTGTACTTCAGAGAAGTAGATACCAAACAGGAGAGGACCCAGGAGTGAACCCTGTGGTACTCCACTTGTCACTGGTCTGAAGTCTGATTTGGAGTCTGCTACTTTCACAGTGTGGGTTCTTTCAGAAAGCCAGTTGGCAACCCATCTTGTGACATAGGGATTTATACCTAGTTCATTGAGTTTATCTATAATTCCAGAGTGGGGGATGGTGTTGAACGCCTTGGCGAGATCTAGATAGGCTGTGTGAACCACCTTACCCTCATCTATGGCTTTGGTGACTACTTCAAAGAAGTTTATCAGGTTTAAGAGACATGATCTGCCTTTTACAAACCCAAACTGTGTGGGGTCCAGGGTTTGGAGATCTCCAATGTCTTTGTTTATGAGTTCCATGATGATACGTTCCATGGCCTTGCAGACGAGACTCATCAGGCTAATGAGGTGGTAGTTCCCGGGGTCTGTTGTGGTCCCCCCTTTGTGGAGTGGGATAACTGTCACAGTGCACCATGCAATGGGCACAAAGCCTGAGGTGAGGCTATGATTGAACATGGTACTTAGGTGGGGTGCCAGTTCATTCTGTAGTTCATGTAGAAGGCAGCCTGGTATGTTGTCAGGTCCCATGGATGCTGTGTTCTTGGCTTTGGAGAGTGACGTTTTTACCTGTGCAGCCATGATTACAGGAACTTTCCATTCTTCCGGTATAAAGATGGGCACTTTAGGGGGTGGGGTGGGGGGGGTAAAGTTAGCACTGAACCTATCTGCCAAGATATTGGCAATATCAGTTGGTTCTGTATATTTAGTGTCATTGTGCTGTAATTCAAAGCAGATCTGAGTGTTGCCATTGAGATTTTTGACATAGCTATAGAATGCTTTGTGGTTGTCTTTAGAATCAGTGGCAATTTTGTTTTCATAACTAGCTTTGGAGGATTTTATGAGGGATCTCAACTGATTACTGAGGCTGACCAGGGATTTCCTCCAATCGTGGGATTTTACTCTTTTTTGCAACAGTTTCTTTTTTCTGTTGCAGAGTTTGTTTATGTTAGAAGATCACCAGATTGGCATCCTTTTTTTGGAGGATAGCATCTTGGTTCTGTTAGGGATAGCATGATCCATGCACTTGTGTAAGTGCTTATAAAGTGCATTTGTGTAGGATTCAGCAGTCGTACCTCTATTGTCTATCTGCATGGGTGTCATGAAGCTCATGTGTGAGATACACGCCCCTGCCTATGTCCTGCTTTCTACATTGCAGTCTGTACAGATGTGTACAGGAGATTGAGTAACAATTGAGATGTATTCCCCAACATAGGTGACATATATGGACACACACGCAACCACACATGCCAGTACTGTGAATCAAAGACCTGCCTACCTCATGATATGTATGACAGACTTACAGCAGTATTGCACGTGTTACAAAGTGTACTGACACTTCCTTTGGCAACAGTGCTGATATATGCACAGGGGACATCTTAACTGTTAACAAGTGTCAAGAGATTTACCTTCGGTGTCACCCTGACCGCTGTCTAAGTTGTGTGTTATGTCCTTCAATTAATGAAACCATTGCTTACCGGTTACACAGGTTATTCCAGCACCGCTTGTGATACAACTGTGAGCTGTCCTCAGCAAACATCCATCTGCAAAGATGCCCCGCCACTTAGTTATTTCCACACATCTGTCCATACCTGAGGTGCATCTTTCCATACATTCAGCATATCACCATATACAGTTGGCAATGTTGAGGCTGCATTGCAACTGCATGATGTACTAGGATACACATCACCTGCATATATCAGCAACTGCACACGCATGTTATCTGAATGCACACCACTACATGTACATGTGTGTAGGTCCTACAATCCTGCCATTTGGGCATGTTTGTAGGCATTGCAATTGGTGGACATGTGTAATGACATACATGACACATGGACTGTTGCATGATATGATAGGTGTAATGGGTGACTGGTACAGAGGGAATGTTACATCTGTCAACATTGATATCACACCTTATGTACTGTTAGCATTCAGCAGCCATGGGCCTACATTCAATGTGCATGTGTGTAATAGCTGTAGCCACCTGTTTGCACAGAGGACAACAACAGCTATGCTATTTGCATGTATGTTGTGTGTGTGTCTGTGGCATGTACATACCCAGGGCAGGTACATGTATGTCATATCCATACATGAGGGCGTGTACTGGTGTACAGCACAAGTCATCAGCTAATACTGTAAATAACTGAGGGCCACTGGAATGTGTAGAGCTGACCTGGTTACAGACAGTGGTATCATTGCATTGCATAACACATGATGCAACTGTGTCAGTACATGGGTACTCTCTACAGTTGATGTAGAGCTTGGTACAGTCCGCTGGTGAAGGGTCACATGGTGGTGTACTCTTATATGTCCTACAACATGTATGGATGCATGTTGGTGGTCCAAGGGCATGGTGGTGTCTGAGGTTTACATCCTAGGATGCAGCATGTGACACTTTGTCCTGCACATGGCTCATCTATGATGCCTTTTGTGGGGGCACCGGTCAGTACATGTGTGTGACCTCTATGTATGTGAGGACACCACCACTTGGAGCGGTCCATACCTGTGTTATGGCCCACATGTCTGGTTCTGAGGTATATGGTGGTAGTGATATTGTGCACTACAGAGCCATCAGACAGGTGTTCCTCCCTGCACAGATGTCAGTACTCCCCATTGTTGGATCTACAGTAAACAGCTGTGATTATGGATGCTACACATCTAGCACTGGCTAGCATAAGCATACAATGCAGTTGTTCTGTAGGTGTCAGGATGTTATCCTGTGTTTAGGACATTTGCCTTGGAATGGCACTATATGGGTGGATGTGACTTGGGTATTATCCCCACTCCCTTGAATCATGGATGCATGTGATATGTGTCAAAGGCCTGTCTACTGTCAGTCATGTCATCCCAGAATGACAAACACTGGACAACCCCGTACTTACAGCAGGACATTGGCTCATTGTGTTGGTCAAGCAGTTGCCACCTCTAGCAAGACATCACTGTGAGTGGTGATATTGTGCTTGGTATAGGAAGGTGATGGACAGCAACAGACGTTGTGCAAAAGACCGGTGTCAGATATATATAGAGCAGCATTCCTGCTAACAATGACAACTACTAACACCAGAGCCCAGTACAATGTGTTCTTTACATCTACCTGTAATAGCATGGCCACTGTGTTTAGAATCAGAGTGCATCCCAGACAGCCCTGTGCTACTAAGTGTATGAGCATGCCCAGTATAACCTTGTGTAGATGGACACATAGTGCATTCTGAACAGCTCTGCTCTACTAAGTGTGTGAGCATGCCCAGTGACATCTTGTGTCAGTTATGTGCCTCTGTGTATGGGCATGGCCATTGTAACCCTGTATAGTGATAGTAGTCGTCCATTCCACAGATGGGCATACTCCAGGTCAGGATGGATTCCTACTTTAAACACACAGGTTCACAGGTATGTACATCTTAACTGCCAGCATCCCTGTTGATGTTCACATTCCTAGAAGGTCATAATGACAGCTTTGAAATGTGTAGTCTGTGTGGCGTGAGTCATAGATATGTAGTATTGTAATAGTGATCTATATATAGGCAGGTGTTCCGTTCCCACCACTGGTGTGTGTGTGTGTGTGTGTGTGTGTGTGTGTGTGTGTGTGTGTGTGTGTGTGTGTGTGTGTGTGTCCATTTGACAGAGGACTGAAATATGCTTTTAGACTGCTCACACTCCGTACAATTCATATACCTACCTTTGGCAGGGATGATGATGTCACCCACCTACAAATACACCTCTGGGAGTGCTGTGTTCCAGTAATCTTGGTAGCGCATTCTGTAACTGAGTAATGTTGTAGTGTAAGAAAGTAGTTTGGTTGGTGTTCAAATCCCAGACTTGCCATTTGTGTATGTGTGTTTGTCCCCCTCTGCCTGAGGACTGAGTAATGTTTTTAGACTGCTCACACTCCTTACATTTCTTATGCCCACCTTTGGCAAGGCTGATGATGTCACCCACCTATAAATACACCTCTGGGAGTACTGTGTCCCAGTAATCTCGGTAGCATGCTTTGTAACTGTGTAATGCTAAAGTGTAATAAAGTAGCTAGGTCGGTGTTCTAATCCCAGACTTATCGTGTGTGTGTTTGTCCCCATCTGCCTGAGGACTGAGTAATGCTTTTAGACTGCTCACACTCCATACAATTCTTATACCCACCTTTGGAAAGGCTGATGATGTCACCCATCTATAAATACACCTGTGGGAGTGCTGTGTCTCAGTAATGTTGATAGCACATTCTGTAAATGCATAATGCTGTAGTATAATAATGTAGTTAGGTCCGTGTTCTAATCACAGACTTGCCGTGTGTGTATGTGTTTGCCCCATCTGCCTGAGGACTGAGTAATGCTTTTAGATTGCTCACACTTCATACATTTCTTATACCCACCTTTGGCAAGGCCACTGATGTCACCCATCTACAAATACACCTATGGGAGTGCTGTGTCCCAATAATCTCAGTACTGTGTTCGGTAACTGCGTAATGCTGTAGTGTAATAAAGTAGTTAGGTCAGTCTTCTAATCCCAGACTTGCCATGTGTGTGTGTGGGTGTGTTTGTTCCCATCTGCCTGAGGACTGAGTAATGCTTTTAGACTGCTCACACTCCATACATTTCTTATACCCACCTTTGGCAAGGCTGCTGATGTCACCCATCTACAAATACACCTCTGGAAGTGCTGTGTCCCAGTAATCTTGGTAGCACATTCTGTAACTGTGTAATGCTAAAGTGTAATAAAGTAGCTAGGTCAGTGTTCTAATCCCAGACTTATCGTGTGTGTGTTTGTCCCCATCTGCCTGAGGACTGAGTAATGCTTTTAGACTGCTCACACTCCATACAATTCTTATACCCACCTCCGGCAAGCCTGATGATGTCACCCATCTACAAATACACCTCTGGGAGTGCTCTGACCTAGTAATCTCAGTAGCGCATTCTGTAACTGCGTAATGCTGTAGTATAATAATGTAGTTAGGTCGGTGTTTTAATCCCAGACTTGGTGTGTATGTGTTTGTCCCTGTCTGCCTGAGGACTGAGTAATGCTTTTAGACTGCTCACACTCCATACATTTCTTATACCCACCTTTGGCAAGGCTGCTGATGTCACCCATCTACAAATACACCTCTGGGAGTGATGAAGCCCAGTAATCTCGGTAGCGCGTTCTGTAACTGTGTAATGCTGTAGTGTAATAAAGTAGTTAGGTTGGTGTTCTAATCCCAGACATGCCATGTGTGTGTATGTTTTTCACTGTCTGCCTGAGGACTGAGTCATGCTTTTAGACTACTCACACTCCATACATTTCTTATACCCACCTTTGGAAAGGCTGATGATGTCACCCATCTACAAATACACCTCTGGAAGTGCTGTGTCCCAGTAATCTTGGTAGCACATTCTGTAACTGTGTAATACTGTAGTGTAATAACGTAGCTAGGTCAGTGTTCTAATCCCAAACTTGCCGTGTGTGTGTGTTTGTTCTCATCTGCCCGAGGACTGAGTAATGCTTTTAGACTGCTCACACTCCATACATTTCTTATACCCACCTTTGGCAAGGCTGATGATGTCACCCATCTACAAATACACCTCTGGGAGTGCTGTCTCCCAGTTATCTCAGTAGTGTGTTCTGTAACTGTGTAATGCTGTAATATAATAAAGTAGTTAGGTCGGTGTTCTAATCTCAGACATGCCGTGTTTGCATGTGTGTCTGTCCGCATGAGACAAGTACAGTACTTTGTAGAGTATGCACTCTCTGTACAAATCCCATGACCACACTTGTCATTCCTGATGTTGTCACCCACCTAGGAATACAGTACTTTGTAGAGTATGCACTCTCTGTACAAATCCCATGACCACACTTGTCATTCCTGATGTTGTCACCCACCTAGGAATACACCTGTATGCGTGCTGCAACCCAGTATTTGCCGTAGCACGTGCCCTAACCATGTATTGCTGCAGTGTGATATGGTAGGGGTTTGTATACAGGACATGGCAAGTGTGTGTTTGTCTGTCAGAGCCTGTGTAGAGGTGGGTGTGATTGTCTTACCATTGGACATGTTTGGGAGTGGATTTTGTAGTTTTCCTATATGGTGTCCATCTTATGACACATTGGCCACCTCAGAAGGAGTACAGCTGTCAGTCAGCCACAGCACTGTGTTGGTAAGCCATACCCATACATCTGGCAAAAGGCCTGGTGAACAGAGTATGCAGCCCTACTAGTACCCAGTATATGTCATGCACCCATTTGCCATGCACAAACAAACTTGCCTAGGATATCCCACTATGTTGCTAGTACCATGCACATTGATGACAGATAGCTGGCATGGTGTGAATGCAGTGTCTTGCAGAGGACATGGCACCCTGACAGCTTTACAATAGGCACATATATGTGGACATTGTGCCTTCACTATGTTCCACACTGAATGCCTGCAACATATGTGGTGCCATCAAATGTGATCCACAGAGGCCAGATAATGCTGTACACATGTGCTCTGTATGGACCCATGCCACTGACACCACGGAATACCTGTATCATAATATCAATGCAGGTGCAGGGTCGACCTGATCACTATAAGCAGGTTTCGCCACACCAGGCCAGTATTGGCATATCGGGGGATAACAGGCTGTGTACACAGCATGTGTCTGCCAAACCAGGTACACCTGTACATGTCACTGTACAGTTTTGTGGGACATGCACATCCCAGGCAATGTCCATGTGAAGGACTATCAAACACAGACATGGCATGCATTGCAAAGCTTTGGCCATACCTACTGGTAACCAGGATGTCAGGCCAGATAATGCAGTACCCATCTGTGTGGGACATTGCAGACACTACACCCCTGCACTGCACACCATTGTCGGGTGACGCAATGCCAAGGATTACCCCTCACCCAGCCTTGTACAGCCATCTTGCACAGCCAACCACTACGCTCCCATGAAGCAATGCATACCTGCATGCCAGTACTGACACCCTGTGTCTGCATGTCGGTTGTGATGCTCCAAACCACAGTCACTCCCAGTATAACCCTCATTGGCATACCAACAGATGTCAAGCACTTTCACATGCCCTAGCCCTTAGAACCTCCAGATATCCCCTGTGGTGCATGTAGTCCTGTGCATTACTACAGTGTGGAAAGCTAAGTAGTTAGGTTGTGTATTTGTGGCCCTGGCAAATCTGTCAATGCGTGTCCATTAGAGAATGTGGTTGTGGTTACAATGGCATCCATTCACGTGGACAGCCATGTGTGCCACACCTAATGTATGTCTGCTATATCTCTGTTGCAGATGTCGCTCACCTACACACATATATGTTCTTACAGCACAGCAACATGTCGCCTTTGTGGCACATGTAGTAACATCATGCACATGTAATAGTAATGAGTAGTCAGTCAGGGGGTTCAGATGATGCTTATGGTTAAGTCTCCAAGCCCTTCCCTGGTGCACTTTGCCTGTCCCATCCACACACTCTCTGGTGGATGTGAAGAAGTAAACCTGCACAGCAGCAGCATGTGTGTATTGTAAGTGATGGACATGGTCAGGTGATGGTCTCTGCACCTATTGCAGTCCTCCTCTAGCTGATTGCATGTGGTACAGCTGTGATGGTGTTCCCATAGTCATCCGCATGATAAACACAGAACACTATCTTGGAAAACATGTTGCTATTTGGCCATGACAGTCACTGTGATTGGTACCTGGATGTGGTATTCTGACACGACATCACAGATGATATCTGGATGTACCTCAATCATTTTCCACAGTGGGAAATAGCCTAAAGACAGGAGGGTGATGTGCCACACATGACTACAGCATGTAAGTGTAGCTATGCTGTATTGAGACTACTGCCTGTTTAACATGTGTGTGGTAATGGCTATTCTTCATGTTATAATACAGACATGACAGTACTCTATTCATGAGGGACACCCATCTGTAGTGCCATCTGTGAACTGGTCTGTGTGTGCAACCATTTGTTTCCTGTGTTACACACTGAACACACATATGTGCACAGCAGAAGCATGGTGTGAGAATTGCAGACAGTACATGATGATAGGGATGTGCTACTGCCATCGCATCCCTGACTGGACATGTGTCACATGAGACAGTGGTATGACAGACACTGTCTGGGGTTCCCAGTGACAAGCCAATAATGGGCAACTGTTCATAGCTGCGGTCACACGTCTACTACACATTGTACAGATGGCAAGCAGTATATATGCATGTGTTGTGCTCCCTCTGCAAATGTATACCATCTGTTGTGTTGGGTTGATGGTGATATCTATGCATACTGTTGTAAGTAATCCTGTATGCTGTTGTGCTGGGTTGATGGTGTTATCCATGCATACTGTCATAGGTAATCCTGCATGCTGTTGTCTATCACTAAGCCTTATGTAGGTTTAAAATGCAACACCATAGGCTGAATGGGTTGGGAGGTCCCGGCAGAACCTCCTGTCCCACTTCAGCTGACTATGGCACCGGGCACTAGCACATCTGGGGCCCAGCCTTAGACATCAACATCTGTTGGCTCTGCACCATCTTCTGGTGGTATCAACACTAAGGATGGAGTATGCCACCCCTGGGAGTGGGACCAGACAGGTACATATCTGCTGTAGTGCAGTCCCAGACGTGTTGCGTTGGTGGCTCACTAAGGGGTTCCAAAGCCAGATACGCCAGCTCAATGGTGGAGTGTCACATTTATAGGGTGATGCTGCCTCCTGGACAGTCCCTAGCACTGCCTCTTTTGCAGCTGTTTAGGTGCAGTAGAAGTTACACATGGCTGAGGACCTCTGTCCTGCTGTTCCCATGGGCTTGTGAATGCCGAACACCCATCCGCATCTGGGGTGTATCCCCCCACATGTGCCATATACCAATCCTGTATGCTGTCTTTTCTGTGATCCTACCTATCCTCCACAGCCATACCTACACTCCTTCCCCTACATCTGACCCTCACCTATGGAAACATAAGGCCAATCAGCTCCTAGGACAATATCTGCCCTATACATAGCTGTCCATTACACACACATGCCCACTGGACACATGAAATCCTTGTAATATGCATGACAACATACTCCTGTTATCCTCACCCCTATCCCTCAGGCACATGATCCTGGCATGCACATCACTCCTACATGGTCCAGGTACACATGATGAGGATGACCCCATTGTACACACAAGACTACCGGTCCCTCTATGGTTACCCCATTTACATTTATCATGATGATGATGTTGCACACAGTACCTTGCAAGAGTACAGTTCACACATAATGATTGGACAGGTACTGTTGTGTTAATGTGCATTACATGCACAGAGTGATATATACGGCCAATGTATAACTATTTGAGTGTATGACTGACACATGTCTGTCTGAGGGAGTCTTGTGATCACATAGAGCAACACCACTACATAATACAGGCATCGCTACTGTTTCCCATTTCATTCATTTGTAATGCTTTGTTGCCACATGGTATGTTCCTGATACATCTCTATATATGTATGTACCTATATGCTGGACATAAACACTCACTTGTACATCTACATGATGGGATACATTCCTATACCGTTGAATGACTGCGTTGTATGATATGTTTGTGGTACTGTCCACTGTCTGTATATCTGCCATGGCATATTGGTAATTCACATTAGCTGTGTGCGCAGGGTCCTGGTTCTGACCCTTACAAAGGACGTTTATTTGGTTGCAGGGCAGAACAAGCCCATTGTATACGGAGAGAGTAAGGCACATTAAAGCAGTTGGGAGCGGGTGTGCATGGGTTTGTGTGGTGTTAAGCACTGCTGACCTCTGGTTACAGCTTCTTTCCCTCGGTTAGCCTCTACATTGCTTTACCAGTGCAATACTCGCATACTGGTAGCCAAACATGCTTACACCCACTCGCTCCCACACTTGCAAATGCACCGACATTGGTGCTTGCATCTGTCACTCAAATTCCTGGGGTGGGAGTGAGGACCACAATATTACCTTGTGATGCCTGTTACATCAGACTACATGACTACAGTATAGGGAATGGCTGCCCATTAGGCCACGGCATGGCATTCGACTATACGGAATCAGCGGCCTATCCAGTGAATTAATCATATTATTTGTGTGTTCCTCATACAATCTGCTCCCACCTTGTGATGCCTATTACATTGGACTACATGGCTGCCCATTAGGTGACAGCATGGCGTTCGACTGTATGGAATCAGCGGCCTGTCGAGTGAATTAATCATATTATCTGTGTGTTCCTCGTACAATCTGCTCCCATCTGGCTGATACATGGGAACCAAGACTCTTCAATACAGACAAGTAGTTGGGTTTTGGAAGCCACATCCATCGGCAGAGTCATGCTACCGCATACGTTTTATAGGTTTGCCACCTTTTCAATTGGCCAAGGTGGGACTTTAGGGTTAACACCTGTCCCACTTTGTGAGGGACAGTCCCACTTTAGGCAGTTGTGCCCTGCGAAAATAATCAAGACATAGCAAATGTCCTGATTACAGGACAATATTATATTCTACGTTTCTTTAATAGTTGCATAAAACAGTTATTTTATATATGAAACTTCTATATGTTATGTGAAGTAGCATAAGCAATTCCAATGTTACTAGAATAAGCTTTTATTTGTGCAAATAAGTATAATTCTGTACTATGCATGGCTGTAGGTATGTTTTGTCTTGGAAAGCCTGACATTTCTGCAGAACATGTCCCACTTTGGCCATTTGGAAAGGTGGCAACCCTATAGGACCTGTATGTAGAGACGTCAGATTTTGCAGGGCAACACATACCCACAGCCAGTAGAAAGGAGAGTACTTCACTGCTTTGCCTAAATAAAAGGTTATTCTTGTAGCATTATAGTTGCTTATACTCTTTCTTATAACATTTAGGTGTTTCAGATACAAAATGATTGTTTTAAGCAACTACTACAGACAATATAGGAAATATTTGCCCTAAATCACAGGACATTTGCCATAATTACATTTATTTTGCAGGACACAAGTGCCCATGGGGGAGTGTCCGTCACAAAGTTGGACAGGTGGTAACCCCAACCCTATTATTCTATCATCTTTCTAAGGTAGTCGGCGGAGCATGCCCTTTTTCTCACTAGCAGACCTCTCATACAAATGGGGAAGAATGAATATTGAATCAGGGACATTGTATAACAACTTCAGGACACATTTAGAAGGTTGGTACTATTAACCTGACACATTGACGGACCCAGAGCACATGTGTATTCATACACATTGTCTGAGGTACATGCTGTTTATGACTCTTACATGTTGTCATTATTCATTACGTGTATTCCGCCACCTTTCCTCCTAATATCACTAGTTCTAGGAGGGACTGTGTTAGATTCTGATTCATAATCACAGACGTCCCTGGTAATCAGAGACATTTCAATGATATGGTTCCTATGTGTTCCCCCAATGGTTTACAGACTATCCAGTAGATGTGCTCTTAAGGTTTGGGAGGTATGGGCATCAGCCATACCCACATTGGAACATTACGTACATCCACAGGGCAGTCCTAATACGTCTCTACCAGCCAACACCTAGGTTCATAGGTTCATAGATTAGTACTAAGCTAACTGCCCTTGCGAGCCATTTTAAGCCCAGCCATTTATCCCTTGTGAGACTCAAACCCTGCACCTTGTGTTTGTAAGGCAAACACCTTAACCATTAGGCCACCCTCCCATCCCCTGCATGCCTAGGCCCATAATCGCATACCCAAAGTTCCCGTACCCGCCACTTCTCTACAGCACTCATCCTTACTCTGGGAGCAGGTGGGGTATGAACACACCCCTACACAATGCCCACTCTCCTTGTGTCGGGACACATGTCGTACATTGTGTCAACCCATGTGTTATCAGGCTTGTGCAACCTACTGTTTCATGTACAGCTACATCCTGGTCACAGCAATCTTTACTGGCCTTGGCTGGAAGAACAAAATTTTTGGTGTCTCACAAGGGACGTCGCTGTCCATGTTTAAAGTGTAGACCTTGTAGATGTCTCCCACTGGTAGTTTCCTGCCGGTGGTCTGGGAAGCAGTGGTGTATTTACCTTTATTGTGTGTCTGTATGTCTCACCGGCCTAGCTGGGGGGGGGGGGGGGTAGTTGTTTGTTTATTGGACCTCCCACCAAAATATGCCCGGACTGAACATATGTTACCCGTAACTGCTGTAACATAACCTAGGTATATACATGTGTATATTTACTGTAACATATCTATATATATATCTATATATATATATATATATATATATATATATATATATATATAGATAGATATATACCTATATATATATATATATATATATATATATATATAGATAGATATATATATGTGTGTGTGTGTATTCATATATATATATATATATATATATATATATATATATATATATATGTATGTATGCATATATATATATCTATATCTATATATACATACATACATATATATATATATATATATATATATATATATATATATATATATGTGTGTGTGTGTGTGTGTGTGTGTGTGTGTGTGTGTCTGTAGACCAATACATTCTCCACTCATATGCACTTACACATGCGTAATGGTGTTTATATATGCTTCACCAGCAAACTAGTGCCTTATTCATTATGACACCGACACTTCACTCCAGTTATCTTGTAATCGGTATTTAGCATGTTATACAGTGGACAGATGTCGCAATATGTTCATGTACGGATTACCGATGGTAATTGGAATGTGATACAGTGTGATTCGACCCATCCTTCTTCTGCACAGCCTATTATTCCATCTACTGTTGATGTTTGTATGTGCGCATTCCTATTATTTATGTCAACAAATGGAATGCATGTGTTACAGAGAATGTACTTCAACATATTGTTGTCTGCATGTGTGTATGCATATATACCTATTATGAACTAGCTGACATCCACCGGGCGGTCCATTAGAACTGGGCCATCCAACCCTGGCATGCCTGGATCAATAAATGCATACCCATAGTTCCTCCACCCCACCCGTGTTGAATTTACACGCGTAACATCCATTATCCACTTGTTATCGCAGCCATGACACACCTTTACACATTACCCTCTCCAGAGTGTTTGGGGCCCTACACACATTTTGTCCTGCCTCGTGTATTCACAGGGTTTCCCACCATGTATATTTGAACATGAGTGCCTTTCCTGGGGTTATGGAATACGGCCATTTGCGTTTTACAATTTTTGATGGTCCCAGCATGGACTACATTCCGTTTGTGTGTAAAGTAGACTTAGCAATTCAACGATGTTACTCCCACTGGCAAAACCCTGCCTGTGGTGTGAGTAGCGGTGCTCTGGTCTCTCCTAGCAACTTTTTATGACATACGCTGAAAGCACTATATAATACCATAATTGCTCTTGATTCCCTTCACATCTCTTGTGTATGCTTTATTGCCACGATGTTCATTCTTCATATATATATATATATATATCTTTATATATATATATATATATATATATATATATATATATATATATATATATATATATATATACATATATTTCATGTATGTAGATATATATCTATACACACACATATATATGTGTGTGTGCGTATATATATATATATATATATATATATATATATATATATATATATATATATATATATATATATATATATATATCTATATATATTACATCTGTACATACAAACATACATTTCCTATGCTGGGAGCTACTTACACCTGCGCAGGCGCACTCACCTATGCTTACTGTGCATTACATATGTTTACTGTCGCTTATTTGTGCTTACTTGTGTCTTATTCATTATGACAGTACCACTTTGATTGAAAGGAACTGGTTAATAGTTCCATGCGATACACACATTCAGTTTTACATGTTTAAATGTTGGCTTTACAGTAGAGCGACATTCATTCCACAAGGAAAATGATATGTGCTATAGTCAAACTTGAACCATGAATACCTTTTCTTTAGGTGGATGCTCTAACCACTACACTATTGGTGTTCTGCTTCATTTATATGTATACCCTTGGTTCATAGTTACCCAAACACACACCTCAACACTTCACTTACACAGCAGGCATCCATTTTCCTGTTGGTAAAACCGAACTACTACACATGCACCATTCCCTATTCCCTACTGCTCTGGACCCATGCCGCATGTTGACTCTCTTTGAGGGTATTCAGACCTCCAAAGCCTATAGTCCTGGCACATATGTTTGTTTGATTGTCAGGGTGTTCATGTGGTCATCCGGGTTTAGGCTTGTCCAACTGGGGACCGGAATAGCCCTGTACCTGTTTGAAAGTCAGATTTAGCACATGGACAAGGTTACTCCCATTGTTAGCATCCTACCTGTGGTTAGAGATGCAGGGATTGTGGCCACCTCTGGCCAGCTATATTCCTTCTCATTCGTTATGATTGCATTCTTGTTCCCATGTTCGTTCTGTGTATATGTGCAGGCATCCATTTTCCTGTTGGGAAAATCGCACTACTACACATGCGCCATTCCCTACTGCTCTGGACCCTTGCCACATGTTGGCTCACTCAAAGTATATTCAGACCTCCAAATCCTATAGTCCTGGCACATACATGTATTTGATTGTCAGAGTATTCATGTGGTCATCCAAAAGTCAGACTTAGCACTGGGACATTGTTAGTTCCACTTTTAGCATCCTACCTGTGGTTGGGGATGCAGAGGTGTGCTCACCTCAGGCCATCCTGATATATAATAGCACTAAATATTACGGGGGGTTCCGCTGCTTTTTCTCTTCACATTCGTTATGACTGCTATATTGTGACCATGTTCATTCTTCATATCTATGTATGTATGTATATATATATATATATATATATATATATATATATATATATATATGTATGTATATATATCGGTCTGTACATACACACCTACATGCTTATTTACATTTCCCAGACCGTTGAATCACCGCCACTTACCGTCATGCATACACGCTTGCATACCCACTTAAGTCAAGGGTTGCCACCTTTTCAAATGGCCAAAGTGGGGCATTTTCGGGACACACATCAGATTTTACAGGCTGACACATACCCACTGTCAGTTACAAAGTTTAGAACTTTACTTATTTGAGTAAATGAAAGCTTATTCTTGTAGCAGTTTAGTTGCTTATTCTGTTTCTTGTAACATTTAAGTATTTTACATACAGAAATAACTGTTTTATGCAACTGTTACATGAACTATGGGACATAATTATTTCCTACAATCACAGGACATTTGCCATTGTATTATTTTTGGTCAGGACACAACTGCCGAAAAAGAGACTGTTCCTCGCAAAGTGGGACAGGTGGTAACCCTACTTACGTCTGCTTTAAAGCACCTTAATCACGCTATATCCAACTGCCACTATGTGAATGTGTAAGGTATATATTCCCGATAATGCACGCTGGGAGACGTGCATCACAGTCAGGTGTTTAATCCCAGGTCATAGGTTCTGCAGGACTGGCTGGAGGCTGAGCAATCTTGTGGAAAACTACTGCTCATACAACTCTACAGGACTGGGCATTGTGTCGTGACACCTAGTCTAATGTTTAGAACAGATACTTATCCCATGAGGGATATCCAAAAATTGTGGGGACCGGTGACCTTGATTCTTCTGGCTTTACAAAAATGAGGTAGGGTTATACATGCAAGGGATACATAGTTTGCAATCCTGAGACTGCCTAGGGTGAGACTGCCTACTAGATATGAGTAGGGGTCACTATGTGCATATATGGCTGCGCCAAGCTAGCAGCCCGAGTATGGGTGGTTTTGGTCGACGTTCAGGAAGGGGGGGTGGGTGGTATGCTCTGGAGGGGATGATGAGTATTCAATTATTTATCCAGGTGTGTTGGGGTTGATTGGCTCAGTTCAGGCCAGACCATTGTGTGGGTATGTGCCGGTAACATTTCTGTACATGTGTATCACACATTTTAATGTTCATATGTTTGCGGGATTGTGTTCTACAGTATGGCCTGTCAGGTTGTATTGTGGATGTGAATGTTTGTTCTTTGGTTTTCTTTCTGATTCACCCACTGCTCCCTCGTACACCTCCAGTTCACCTATTGTGCATCCAACCCAGTCTCCCCTTGGTGAATTATTACATTACCCATCACCCACCACCCCCATATTCCACACACACCATCCATCCCTTCTCTGGTTGATGGCCCATGGCACAGTCAACAGAACGCATTGCGTACACTACATACCTCTGGGCCAATATGGTTGTGAGGACTACCCTAGCATTTTTTATCTTCCACATGCTGTACTTCATGCGCATAGGTACACGCAAATACTTATCTTTCATGACATGGTAGGTAGACCCGGGTAATACCCATCCATCTTTGGGCCGTCCTGACAAGGATGACTTGGACCGCAAATGGGCAGATATTGGGCGAATGCTCTGACCATTGGTAGGGTTGCCACCTCTTCATATGACCAAGATGGGACATTTTCGGGACACACATCAGATTTTACAGGCCAACACATTCCCACAGTCAGTACAAAGGATAGTACTTTAGTTTTATACCTAAATGTAAGCTTATTGTTGTAGCAGTTCAGTTACTTATTTTGTTTCGTTTACTTGCTTATTCTGTTTCTTGTAACATTTAGGTATTTTATATATGGAAATAAGTATTGTATGGGACTATTACATAAAATATGGGACATAATTATGTCCTACAATCACAGGACATTTGACATTTATAATGGTTTTGGTATGGACACAACTGCCTAGAGGGGGACTGTCCCTCACAATGTGGGGCAGGTGGTAACCCTAACCATTGGGCTGGGCTTAGCAATTGGCGGCGTACTAACACAATGCATTTTGCTTCCACTTGGTATAACTATAAAGCACTAAAATGAAATATGGGTACAGGGTTTTAAATGTCATTTGTTCGAGGGACGGGGACTCAATATTCAGCTACGTGCCTTTGTGTTTACTTTTTATTTTGGTGTTCACAAAACTGTCTTGTATGCTTTGCATACATTTCAGTATTCACGGACACTGACAGGAGTGATTACTATTAGAGGCAGGCTGTACTAGTCAGCATTTTAGGTTGCGTGTATGCAGCCAACATGTTCACATCTCCGTGCAGCACTTGGACACGCCCCCTGCACTCACACACGTTTTCTATGCATGTGGCCATTGCGGCAGTGTGCCTTCATTAATATGCATGTGGTGCTGCTGCGCCATTTCTACACCGCACAGTCGGCGCAAGGCTAAAGCCATCCTTGCGCTGAGCTTCATGAATCCCATGGTATCTTACCTACAATTTAAACAATGTAGTGTAACTCATTTTACTATTCATATATATTGTATGCTTTGTCACTGTCAATGCTTGGAGATTTTCTCCTAGGGCCTCTATTGAAAATGGACATATATCCAGTTAGACTAGCCCAGTCAACAAATGTAAAAGTAAATAAATAAATAACAAAAAAAGTTTTTTTTTTTTTTTTTTTTTTTTTTTAATTAAAATACAATTAATTTCTCAGCCAGCCGGTTCCAGGGGGGTGCAAGTGCACCTCCTTGCACCTGCCTGCGGGTGCCCATGTGTGTGTGTCTGTATGTGTGTCTGTGTGTGTGTGTGTGTGTGTGTGTGTGTGTGTGTGTGTGTGTGTCTGTGTGTGTGTGTGTGTGTGTGTGTGTGTGTGTGTGTGTGTGTGTGTGTGTGTGTGTGTGTGTGTGTGTGTGTGTGTGTGTGTGTGTGTGTGTGTGTGTGTGTGTGTGTGTATGTGAGTGTGCACACATGTGTGTGAGCGAGTGTTTGTGTGCATGCATATTCTGAAGTTTGCAGAGTATCACTGAATGGATAATAGACAAACTGGCCTCTACCTGATTCTCTAACTATGAAGTAATGAAGTTTTACCAGATAGCTTTGCTTGTCAGTACTGCCCTCTATAAAATATATTATAGGTTCATAGGTTCATAGGTTTATACTAGGCTATCTGCCCTAAGGCATTTATAAGCCTAGCCCAAATTTTTGTGGCTTACACCACCCCTTATATGAAAAAATACTGTGCCCATTAGTTTGTTGTGCCTCTGTCCAGCAGTGACACAGAGATGATTCCCAGGGTAAACCTACGATCTCCCATCCACAGGTCTAGATTTCTCTTGAACAGAGTCAGCGAGGTGCTCTGCCTCACATGGACCGGGATTTTATTCCACAGCATAGGGAGTCTCTGAGTGATAAATCTATCCCTCCAGCACGTCCTATTTATATCCGTGCTAAGGTTTAAGTCGCTTGCTCTAGTGGTTTTGGTGGATTTGGATTTTTTTGAGGTGGAGTATGTCCATTAATTTCGGGTTGGACATGGCCTTGTATGTCAGGCACATGTCACCTCTGAGCAGACGGTATGTGACTGAATAGAGCTGGAGTTTCTTCAATCTGGCAGCATATGACAGATTTTGGAGTCCCTTTATCCTTTTGGTGAGGAACTTTTGGGGTCTCTCCAATTGCTGCAGATGTCGGGTGAGATACATCCCAAATGGGGCATTGTACTCGATCATTGGTCTGATAAGTGAAGAGTACAGGGAACAATGTCCTCACTAGATCTGGATGTGAATCCCTTCATGATCAGGTGGGCAATGTAGAAGGTCTTTCTAACCACTTTAGCAATGTGAGTGTCAAAAGAAAGGCCACTGTCAACCTGGGTCCCCAGGTCCCTGATAACCTCTTCTGTGCTTAGTGGATTGCCACCTATATGGTAGCTTGGGGTTACCTTGTTTTTCCCGAAGGGTATGACTATACATTTTTTGGCGTTTAACTTCAGGCCATGGCTCTGGCACCAGCTATCTGTTTCCGTGAGTCCCTTCTGAAGGATATCCGTGTCCGATGCACTTTCCACTATGGCGCCCAGTTTGCAGTCGTCTGCAAACTTTGTCAGCCAAAGTCCTCCCATGCTGGCCTGTACGTCTGAGAAGTAGATGCCAAACAATAGGGGGCCAAGGACCAAGCCCTGTGGGACACCACTTGTGACCAGCTTGGAGTCTGACACAGCGCCAGCAACTCTAACCCTGTGGGTTCTGTCCTTAAGGAGTTTGCAACCCATCTTGTGACATATGGGTTTACATTTAAGCTGGTAAGTTTTTCTATAATACCCGAGTGGGGTATTGTGTCGAAAGCCTTTGCAAGGTCAAGGTAGGCTGTATGGACTGCCTTTCCCTCATCAATGGCCTTGGTGACTGTTTCGAAGAAGTCGACCAAGTTCAAAAGGCATGATCTTCCCTTGACAAAGCCAAACTGGGTCGGGTCCAATGTCTGCAAGTCCCCTATATCTTTGTTTATGAGCTCCATTATGATCCTCTCCATAGCTTTGCAGACTAGACTTGTTAAGCTTATGGGGCGGTAATTACCAGGGTCCGTAGAGGCCGCCTTTGTGGAGTGGGACCACAGTTGCCGTCGCCACTCCTTGGGCACGTATCCTGTGGTAAGGCTGAGATTAAACAGCTGCCTTATGTGCGGGTTTAATTCCTCATTTAGCTTGTGTAGCACACAGCCGGGGACACCATCCGGTCCCATTGATGCTGTGTTTTTAGCTTTAGAGAGAGCAGCTTTCACCTGCGCATTTGAGATGTCCGGGAGGCTACACTCGGCTGGGATAGTTATCTCTCCTTTACGGGGGGGGGCTGAAGTTTGCACTGAACCTGTCTGCCAGTATGTTGGCAATGTCTGTGGGTTCAGTGATTTTTATATCATTTTGGACTAATTCTGAGCATATCTGGGAGTTTCCACCCAGGTTCCTAACATAGCTGAAAAAGGCCTTATGATTGTCCTTTGAATCCGTGGCAATTTTTCTCTCAAAATTGGCCTTAGTTGATTTTATGAGTGCTCGTATTTTTTTACTAATAATGATCAGGGGTGACTTCCCTTTTATGGATTTTGTTCTATCATGTAATAGCTTTCTCCTCTTATTGTAAAGTTTGTTAATGGCTGGGGTCCACCAGACTGGACGTTTGCCCTTTGTGGAAAGAGTCTTGGTTTTATTTGGGATTGCCTGATCCATGCAGTCCTGGAGGTGTTCATAGAAGGCATTTGTAAGGGCTTCCGCAGCTTGGGTTGTGGTTTCCTATGGCTCAGGGGCCGTGAAGGATACCACACCAGTCTTGAGTAGTGTGAAGTTTGCTTTAGAGAAGTTCTTCACTATGGTCTTTTTTGTTTGGGGTGGGGGCGGGATGTGGATTTCCAGTGAGATTAGTTTATGATCAGATCTCACCAATGAGGGATATACTTCCGGTGTGGAGCATTTTGTCCCCATGTTTGTGACAATGAGATCTAGTATATTTTCTCCTCTCGTGGGAACAGTGACTAGCTGTTCCATGGCATTTGAATTTATGAACTCCAGGAACCGTTGGGCTAGAAAGTTAGGGCTTGAGTAATGTTCCCAGTCTATATTCGGGTAGTTGAAGTCACCCAATATGATGGTGTTTGGAGATACATTTATACCCTCCAGTGTCTTCAGGAAGGCTGTGTGGGGTTCCTGAGTTTGAGAGGGTGGCCTGTAGCATGCTACAATTTGTAGAGCAGTTTTGCATATGGTTAGTTGCACCTGGATGGTTTTCGAAGCTTCGTGCGTTGCCACCAACCTAGAGGTGTGGGTATCCTTTATGAATATGGATACACCCCCTCCTTTTGTGGTGTGGTCCAGGTTTTGGGGCCGGAGCATGATATGAGGTAAAACCTAATAGTGCCGGGGTGCTCTCAGGAGCCTTGAACCAGGTTTCAGTTACAGCACAGACATCGATGTTCTCCATACTGAGAAGGGCCTCGAGTGCGTGCATTTTGAGATTTAGACTTCTGGCATTGAGCAGCATTACCCTCAGTTTCTTCCCATTTTTGTTTTCTAGGGTGGTAGGTTTAGAATTTGAGCCTTGCCTAAAAAAGGCACTATGGGGGTGGCAAGAGCCTTAGCCAATATCCGGAATCCCAGGGTGACAGGTGCAAGCCGTCCCTTGAAGCAGCGTGGCTTGTCAAGCATGTCATCCCAGGCAGACAGACACTGGATCCCCTTTGAATGACACCAGACATTAAGCCAATTGTTAAAGCTGATCATCTTGTCTCTATATTGTGGCATCATTCTTGGTGAAGGAAGGATACTGCTCAGGGTTAGGGTCATACCTGCCTGGGCTACATAATCAGAGAGCTCCTCTATGTCTCTTTTCATGTAGTCCAGGGAGGTACTTCTCAGGTCATTCACACCAGCATGGACAATGACTGTGTCATATTTGTACTTGCCGTGGAGTGACCCGAGTGCTTGTGTTATGTGGCGGATTCTAGCACCCGATAGGCAGCTTACTGTGACCCTCTCCTTGTTCAGCCTGGTGAGTGGGATGTCAGTGTGTCTGACTATGGAGTCACCTATGACAAGTATGTTTGGTGTTGTATTTGGCCTTAAGGGCTGTGACTGCTTTGCACACTGCTTTTGTGGTTTATGTGTTGCTTGTGGGGTGTCTTGAGGTAGCAGTTGTTTGGGTGTCTGCTTTGAAGGCCTCTGCTGTTTAGGTAAATTTTTACTCAGAGCCTCCGAGTATGTCTTTGTGTGTTTATGTGTTTGATTCAGTGGAGTGGTAGCATTATGTGAGGCTGGTTTTGTGGTGTGTGTAGTTGCCTTCTCCTCCTGTCTGGTCTTGCCAGTCCTGAGTTGAGAGAGCTCAGCCTCCAGTTTGCTTAAATAGCTGCATCTCTCGCAAGTATTTGTGTTATGTGGGAGGAGGAGAGGGTTGTCTGTGTACATGAGGCAGTTATAACATTGCCTCAAGATTCCCAGATTCACCAGCTGGACCGGAGAGGAGATTGACAACTGACCTTTGGACATGCTAGAACAATATTGGGAAATCCTTAATTGAAAACAAGGGCCAGTGGGGAGTGAGGGTGTAGTGCTTTTAATTTTTAGTGCTGACTTATATAATTGCTTTAGTGAGCAAGTGCCAGGTAACTTGAGTGCAATGTGTTACAAGTAACTAAATGCAAAAACGACAAACAGTAACTTTCTTTCAAGTGAAACAAGGAAATAAGTACAGTAAGCAATGCAGATATCACTAGTGATCCACAGAAGCGCTGAGAAGTTGCGTATTAGGTGGAATTAGCTTCCAGGGAAATAACAAGGAAACAAACAACAAGCATATAAACAAAGCTAGATTCAGCAGGCCTGGATCTAGTCTATGCTAGAGCAAACAAGGTGAACCAATTTCAGTAAGATACAGTTCAAATATTCAGGCACTATAAACCTTTAACCAGAAATTCCCAGCTCAGAAGGGCAGAGTCCAGCCTCTTCTCCCACAAGAGTGCAGACCACGAACCTTCTTAATGTAAAATAACTGGCCTGAAGCCCAAGTGCCTAAACCAGAACTAATACACTTGGACACTGGGCTCTCAATCAGCAGTTCCCAACTTAGAAGGATGAAAGCTACATGTCCTGCCACCACAGTGCTTGCCACAAACCTTCCTAATGTAAAACAACTGGTCTGAAGCCCAAGTACTAAATCCAAAAGACTTGAATGATAGCTACACTTTAATCAAGTTACAACCAAGCAGTAATAAATACCATTGAATACTTTAGAGAATGTCTGGATTAGTGCTCAAGTTACACAAACAAAGTTAGATCCAGCAGGCCTGAATCCAGTCTATGCCACAGCAAACAAGGCACACCAACTTCAGTAAGAAACAGTTCAGATATGCATGCACTATAAGCCTTTAAAAAGAAATTCCCAGCTCAGAAGGGCAGAGTCCAGCCTCTCCTCCCACAAGAGTGCAGACCACGAACCCTCTTAATGTAAAATAACTGGCTTGAAAGCCCAAGTGCTTAAACCAGAATTAATACACTTTTAGAATAACAGACACTGAGCCTTCAATCAGCAGCTCTCAACCTAGAAGGATGTAAGCTACCTGTTCTGCCACAACAGTGCAGACCACAAACCCTCTCAGTGCAAAACAACTAACTGGTCCGAAGCCCAAGTGTTTAAACCAAAAGGCTTAGAATGAGTTACACCAAGCAGTAATAAATACAACTGAGTATTTTAAGATGATGCAAAAGTAAAAAGAAGTAGGTAAAAACACAAGTACAGTAAAAGCAGATGAATTTTTTTTTTTTTTTTTTCTGAACAAGTGCTGAGATCAAAGACACAGATTTGAGTGCTGAAACTAGAAAACTGGCTAGTTATAAGAAAAAAAAACAAGCTAGAAGGCTTCCCTCAAACACAGAAGGGCTTGGGGGCTCAGAAGCCTACAAATAGTCTGTACCACTTAACAAGAAAGGCAGGAAATAAGCTTAATTTTTTTTTTCTATTTCCCAGATGCTCTATTTGTACACAGTAGGAGTGCCTGAAATCAGAATATGATCTCACTGCACTCAGTTGAGTGAGCAAATGAGATGGGCCCAGAGGCAGCCTGAGGGGCGGGCAGTTTCAATGCCACTAAGATTAACACCAAAACAAAAACAGGGCAGGTGGGTGGGAATAACTGAAGAGCAGAATAACTTCAGTTAAAAATTCCTTCAACACTCCTTCATACACAGTTTAAATCAAGTTAAATACTGTATTTTTTTTAAAAAGTGCAGATAAAGGTACTTAAATTCTCTTATACGTCCAGTTGAATATAACCAAGTTCTTAGCTGGCCAAGCTGAAGTTTTAAAGCAGGAATTATTTCACATGCACCAGTTTAAATATGCAAGGACAGGAAATGAAAGAATGTGGCTACCCCCATACCTGTAATTACTAGCAAATAACAAAATTCAGCCAACACTAGCTTCAGTTCAAGTTACTGAAGAGCAGAATAACTTCAGTTAAAAATTCCTTCAACACTCCTTCATACACAGTTTAAATCAAGTTAAATACTGTATTTTAAAAAAAAAAAAAAGTGCAGATAAAGGTACTTAAATTCTCTTATACGTCCAGTTGAATATAACCAAGTTCTTAGCTGGCCAAGCTGAAGTTTTAAAGCAGGAATTATTTCACATGCACCAGTTTAAATATGCAAGGACAGGAAATCAAAGAATGTGGCTACCCCCACACCTGTAATTACTAGCAAATAACAAAATTCAGCCAACACTAGCTTCAGTTCAAGTTACTGAAGAGCAGAATAACTTCAGTTAAAAATTCCTTCAACACTCCTTCATACACAGTTTAAATCAAGTTAAATACTGTATTTTTAAAAAAAAAAGTGCAGATAAAGGTACTTAAATTCTCTTATACATCCAGTTGAATATAACCAAGTTCTTAGCTGGCCAAGCTGAAGTTTTAAAGCAGGAATTATTTCACATGCACCAGTTTAAATATGCAAGGACAGGAAATCAAAGAATGTGGCTACCCCACACCTGTAATTACTAGCAAATAACAAAATTCAGCCAACACTAGCTTCAGTTCAAGTTACTGAAGAGCAGAATAACTTCAGTTAAAAATTCCTTCAACACTCCTTCATACACAGTTTAAATCAAGTTAAATACTGTATTTTTTAAAAAAAGTGCAGATAAAGGTACTTAAATTCTCTTATACATCCAGTTGAATATAACCAAGTTCTTAGCTGGCCAAGCTGAAGTTTTAAAGCAGGAATTATTTCACATGCACCAGTTTAAATATGCAAGGACAGGAAATCAAAGAATGTGGCTACCCCCACACCTGTAATTACTAGCAAATAACAAAATTCAGCCAACACTAGCTTCAGTTCAAGTTACTGAAGAGCAGAATAACTTCAGTTAAAAATTCCTTCAACACTCCTTCATACACAGTTTAAATCAAGTTAAATACTGTATTTTTTAAAAAAAGTGCAGATAAAGGTACTTAAATTCTCTTATACGTCCAGTTGAATATAACCAAGTTCTTAGCTGGCCAAGCTGAAGTTTTAAAGCAGGAATTATTTCACATGCACCAGTTTAAATATGCAAGGACAGGAAATCAAAGAATGTGGCTACCCCCACACCTGTAATTACTAGCAAATAACAAAATTCAGCCAACACTAGCTTCAGTTCAAGTTACTGAAGAGCAGAATAACTTCAGTTAAAAATTCCTTCAACACTCCTTCATACACAGTTTAAATCAAGTTAAATACTGTATTTTTTTTAAAAAAAGTGCAGATAAAGGTACTTAAATTCTCTTATACATCCAGTTGAATATAACCAAGTTCTTAGCTGGCCAAGCTGAAGTTTTAAAGCAGGAATTATTTCACATGCACCAGTTTAAATATGCAAGGACAGGAAATCAAAGAATGTGGCTACCCCCACACCTGTAATTACTAGCAAATAACAAAATTCAGCCAACACTAGCTTCAGTTCAAGTTACTGAAGAGCACAATAACTTCAGTTAAAAATTCCTTCAACACTCCTTCATACACAGTTTAAATCAAGTTAAATACTGTATTTTTTTAAAAAAATTGCAGATAAAGGTACTTAAATTCTCTTATACGTCCAGTTGAATATAACCAAGTTCTTAGCTGGCCAAGCTGAAGTTTTAAAGCAGGAATTATTTCACATGCACCAGTTTAAATATGCAAGGACAGGAAATCAAAGAATGTGGCTACCCCACACCTGTAATTACTAGCAAATAACAAAATTCAGCCAACACTAGCTTCAGTTCAAGTTACTGAAGAGCAGAATAACTTCAGTTAAAAATTCCTTCAACACTCCTTCATACACAGTTTAAATCAAGTTAAATACTGTATTTTTAAAAAAAAAAGTGCAGATAAAGGTACTTAAATTCTCTTATACATCCAGTTGAATATAACCAAGTTCTTAGCTGGCCAAGCTGAAGTTTTAAAGCAGGAATTATTTCACATGCACCAGTTTAAATATGCAAGGACAGGAAATCAAAGAATGTGGCTACCCCCACACCTGTAATTACTAGCAAATAACAAAATTCAGCCAACACTAGCTTCAGTTCAAGTTACTGAAGAGCAGAATAACTTCAGTTAAAAATTCCTTCAACACTCCTTCATACACAGTTTAAATCAAGTTAAATACTGTATTTTTTTTAAAAAAAAGTGCAGATAAAGGTACTTAAATTCTCTTATACGTCCAGTTGAATATAACCAAGTTCTTAGCTGGCCAAGCTGAAGTTTTAAAGCAGGAATTATTTCACATGCACCAGTTTAAATATGCAAGGACAGGAAATCAAAGAATGTGGCTACCCCCACACCTGTAATTACTAGCAAATAACAAAATTCAGCCAACACTAGCTTCAGTTCAAGTTACTGAAGAGCAGAATAACTTCAGTTAAAAATTCCTTCAACACTCCTTCATACACAGTTTAAATCAAGTTAAATACTGTATTTTTTTAAAAAAAGTGCAGATAAAGGTACTTAAATTCTCTTATACGTCCAGTTGAATATAACCAAGTTCTTAGCTGGCCAAGCTGAAGTTTTAAAGCAGGAATTATTTCACATGCACCAGTTTAAATATGCAAGGACAGGAAATCAAAGAATGTGGCTACCCCACACCTGTAATTACTAGCAAATAACAAAATTCAGCCAACACTAGCTTCAGTTCAAGTTACTGAAGAGCAGAATAACTTCAGTTAAAAATTCCTTCAACACTCCTTCATACACAGTTTAAATCAAGTTAAATACTGTATTTTTTTAAAAAAAGTGCAGATAAAGGTACTTAAATTCTCTTATACGTCCAGTTGAATATAACCAAGTTCTTAGCTGGCCAAGCTGAAGTTTTAAAGCAGGAATTATTTCACATGCACCAGTTTAAATATGCAAGGACAGGAAATCAAAGAATGTGGCTACCCCACACCTGTAATTACTAGCAAATAACAAAATTCAGCCAACACTAGCTTCAGTTCAAGTTACTGAAGAGCAGAATAACTTCAGTTAAAAATTCCTTCAACACTCCTTCATACACAGTTTAAATCAAGTTAAATACTGTATTTTTTTTAAAAAAAAGTGCAGATAAAAGTACTTAAATTCTCTTATACGTCCAGTTGAATATAACCAAGTTCTTAGCTGGCCAAGCTGAAGTTTTAAAGCAGGAATTATTTCACATGCACCAGTTTAAATATGCAAGGACAGGAAATCAAAGAATGTGGCTACCCCCACACCTGTAATTACTAGCAAATAACAAAATTCAGCCAACACTAGCTTCAGTTCAAGTTACTGAAGAGCAGAATAACTTCAGTTAAAAATTCCTTCAACACTCCTTCATACACAGTTTAAATCAAGTTAAATACTGTATTTTTTTTAAAAAAAGTGCAGATAAAGGTACTTAAATTCTCTTATACGTCCAGTTGAATATAACCAAGTTCTTAGCTGGCCAAGCTGAAGTTTTAAAGCAGGAATTATTTCACATGCACCTGTTTAAATATGCAAGGACAGGAAATCAAAGAATGTGGCTACCCCCGCACCTGTAATTACTAGCAAATAACAAAATTCAGCCAACACTAGCTTCAGTTCAAGTTACTGAAGAGCAGAATAACTTCAGTTAAACATTCCTTCAACACTCCTTCATACACAGTTTAAATCAAGTTAAATACTGTATTTTTAAAAAAAAAGTGCAGATAAAGGTACTTAAATTCTCTTATACGTCCAGTTGAATATAACCAAGTTCTTAGCTGGCCAAGCTGAAGTTTTAAAGCAGGAATTATTTCACATGCACCAGTTTAAATATGCAAGGACAGGAAATCAAAGAATGTGGCTACCCCCACACCTGTAATTACTAGCAAATAACACAATTCAGCCAACACTAGCTTCAGTTCAAGTTACTGAAGAGCAGAATAACTTCAGTTAAAAATTCCTTCAACACTCCTTCATACACAGTTTAAATCAAGTTAAATACTGTATTTTTTTAAAAAAAAAGTGCAGATAAAGGTACTTAAATTCTCTTATACGTCCAGTTGAATATAACCAAGTTCTTAGCTGGCCAAGCTGAAGTTTTAAAGTATGATATTCAGGTGTATACTTCATGGACATAGGCACTGCACATCAGACTGGCTGCCTGGTTTACAGTACATACCACTTGTTTAGCCTAACTGAACATTTCTATGTAAATTGTGAGATGATTATTTATTTGCATTTTTCTGGCAAATGGCCCTAATCTCTGTAGGCTATGCCTATGAATTTCACCTGTAGCCTTTTTTTATCTACACACACACACACACACACACACACACACACACACACACACACACACACACACACACACACACACGCACAAACACGCACACACACTTCAGTCTATCCCCTTACTTATCTCTTTCTGTAAACCCCAAACCACCAACACTTATACACAGTTACACTTCAACTGACTTTCCTTGCACAAAACTCTACAGTTTCAAATTAAAACAGCAAACAAAAAAAAAACTTTCCCCAGCTGAACAAACTGCCAAACAAATTGCAGTTTGACAGTGTCAGACATCCATCAAAAAATATATTTTCTTAAATGTTAGCCCATATTTTGTATTAGTAAATATGAAATAATTAAACAACTGAATAAATTAATATAACAATACAAAAGTTGAGGAAACAAGACACAGCACCAACAAACTAGAACTAAACTTTGATTAATTAAAACCTAACATCCTGAAATACAGTCTATGTTAATTTCTAAATTATTTAAATCTATAATAATTAATATTCTATGGTTAATACAAGACTACACATACCTAAAAGAGTCTAAATTGATAATGATTTTACTTAATAGTGTGTTATTAATAGCTAAAACAGAACCGGCTTCATGCCAAATGAAAGGACAACAACAGTCACTTCTCAGCACAAAAGAGGGGCTTTAACAGACCCAGGAAATTATAAATGCATAGGCCTGACCAGATTTATCTATAAGTGATCATTATAAAATAAATAAATAAGACTGAAGGTAACCTATAGACTGTCCACCCAACCAAGTCTGGAATCATCAAGAGCAGGTCCTGGCTTCTTAACCTGGTTGGCTTCTTTGAACAAGTTATTTTAGCAATGAATGAGGGCAGATTGTTGCACATCACAAATCTAAACCTAATAATGGCAGTCAACACCACCCCACACCTGGTTATTGTAGGTGAACTCCCCCAATCCATACATAACACATTGGATGGAAAATTGACTCATAAATAGAACCCACGAAGTTAGGGCATGTGGCTCTACCTTCTCCATAAAACTTGTCACTAGTAGTGGATGACACAGGTCTCTCCTTCTGTCACTACTCCTTCACATTCATGTCTCAAAGGTCAAAGATATTGTTAAGGGTTTGCAGCTGACCAGGTTTGCCCTTGACTGTAAACTTACTGTCATCATAAACTCCCAGTGGGCACAAAGATTTTACAAGAGAGCCTGTACCAAACAAAAACTTGTGTCATAATTATTCATTAAAATTTAATGTAGAGAAGTGTATAACAGTATCCTTTGGAACATCTCTCCTGGATAGAGGAAACATGTAGATGCCCCAACACATCCTACCTTGGCCCATCTCTGGATCATTTATATGTAAAATACAAGGGGTATCATGGGAATAGCCTAGTAAGTACCTATGAACCTTCTTTTTCTTTCAGCTGTTCCCATTAGGGATCGCCACCACAGATCATCTGCTTCCATTTCTTCCTGTCCTCTGCATATTGCTTGGTCACACCAACCACCTGCATGCCCTTTCTCACCACATCCATAAACTTTATCTTAGGCCTTCCTCTTTTCGGCTTACCTGGAAGCTCCATCCTTAGCATCCTTCTCCCAATATACCCTCCATCCCTCCTCATCCTAAGCACATGTCCAAACCAATGCAACCTCACCTCTCTGGCATTGTTTCCGAACTGTCCAACCTGAGCACACCTCCTAATATACTCATTTCTAATCCTGCCCATCCTTGTCACACCCAATGCAAATTGTAACATCTTTAACTCTGCCTCCTCCAGCTTTGACTGCTGTCATTTTGCCAGTGCCACTGTCTCCAACCCATATAGCATAGCTGGTCACACTACCATCTTGTAGACTTTCTCTTTCACTCTTGCTGGTACTCGTCTGTCACAAATCACTCCTGACACTCGTCTCCACCCACTCCACCCTGCCTGTGCTTGATTCTTCACCTCAAACTGACCATTACTCTAAACTGTTGATCCTAAGTATGTAAACTCATCCACCTTCACCAGCTCCACTCCTTGCATCCTCACCATTCCTCTGTCCTTCTGCTCATTCACACACATATATTCTGTCTTAGTCCTGCTGACCTTCATTCCTCTCCTCTCTAGAGCATGTCTCCACCTCTCTAGGGTCTCCTAAGCCTGTTCCTTACTCTCACTACAGATCACAATGTCATTTGCAAACATCATAGTCCACGGGGACTCCTGTCTGATCTTGTCTGTAAACCTGTCGATCACCATTGCAAATAGGAAAGGGCTCAGAGCTGATCCCTGATGTATTCCCATATAGGTTCATAGGTTTATACTAGGCTATCTGCCATAAGGCATTTATAAGCCTAGCCCAAAGTTTTGTGGCTTACGCCACCCCTTGTATGAAAAAATACTGTACCCATTAGTTTGTTGTGCCTCTGTCCAGCAGTAACACAGAGATGATTCCCGGGGTAAACCTATGATCTCCCATCCACAGGTCAAGATTTCTCTTGAACAGAGCCAGCGAGGTGCTCTGCCTCACATGGACCGGGATTTTATTCCACAGCATAGGGAGTCTCTGAGTGATAAATCTATCCCTCCAGCACATCCTATTTATATCCGTGCTAAGGTTTAAGTCGCTTGCTCTAGTGGTTTTGGTGGATTTGGATTTTTTGAGGTGGAGCATGTCCATTAATTCCGGGTTGGACATGGCCTTGTATGTCAGGCACATGTCACCTCTGAGCAGACGGTATGCGACTGAATAGAGCTGGAGTTTCTTCAATCTGGCAGCATATGACAGATTTTGGAGTCCCTTTATCCTTTTGGTGAGGAAATTTTGGGGTCTCTCCAATTGCTGCAGATGTCGGGTGAGATACATCCCGAATGGGGCATTGTACTCGATCATTGGTCTGATAAGTGAAGAGTACAGGAAACAATGACCTCACTAGATCTGGATGTGAATCCCTTCATGATCAGGTGGGCAATGTAGAAGGTCTTTCTAACCACTTTAGCAATGTGAGTGTCAAAAGAAAGGCCACTGTCAACCTGGGTCCCCAGGTCCCTGATAACCTCTTCTGTGCTTAGTGGATTGCCACCTATATGGTAGCTTGGGGTTACCTTGTTTTTCCCGAAGGGTATGACTATACATTTTTTGGTGTTTAACTTCAGGCCATGGCTCTGGCACCAGCTATCTGTTTCCGTGAGTCCTTTCTGAAGGATATCCATGTCCGATGCACTTTCCACTATGGCGCCCAGTTTGCAGTCGTCCGCAAACTTTGTCAGCCAAAGTCCTCTCATGTTGGCCTGTACTTCTGAGAAGTAGATGCCGAACAATAGGGGGCCAAGGACCGAACCCTGTGGGACACCACTTGTGACCAGCTTGGAGTCTGACATAGCGCCAGCAACTCTAACCCTGTGGGTTCTGTCCTTAAGCCAGTTTGCAACCCATCTTGTGACATATGGGTTTACATTTAAGCTGGTAAGTTTTTCTACAATACCCGAGTGGGGTATTGTGTCGAAAGCCTTTGCAAGGTCAAGGTAGGCTGTATGGACTGCCTTTCCCTCATCAATGGCCTTGGTGACTGTTTTGAAGAAGTCGACCAAGTTCAAAAGGCATGATCTGCCCTTGACGAAGCCAAACTGGGTAGGGTCCAATGTCTGCAAGTCCCCTATATCTTTGTTTATGAGCTCCATTATTATCCTCTCCATAGCTTTGCAGACTAGACTTGTTAAGCTTATGGGGCAGTAATTACCAGGGTCCATAGAGGCACCGCCTTTGTGGAGTGGGACCACAGTTGCCGTACGCCACTCCTTGGGCATGTATCCAGTGGTAAGGCTGAGATTAAACAGCTGACTTAAGTGCGGGTTTAATTCCTCATTTAGCTCGTGTAGCACACAGCCGGGGACACCATCCAGTCCCATTGATGCTGTGTTTTTAGCTTTAGAGAGAGCAGCTTTCACCTGCGCATTTGAGATGTCTGGGAGGCTACACTCCGCTGGGATAGTTATCTCTCCTTTAGGGGGGTGAAGTTTGCACTGAACCTGTCTGCCAGTATGTTGGCAATGTCTGTGGGTTCAGTGATTTTTGTATCATTTTGGACTAATTCTGAGCATATCGGGGAGTTTCCACCCAGGTTCCTAACATAGCTGAAAAAGGCCTTATGATTGTCCTTTGAATCCATGGCAATTTTTCTCTCAAAATTGGCCTTAGTTGATTTTATGAGTGCTCGTATTTTTTTACTAATAATGATCAGGGGTGACTTCCCTTTTATGGATTTTGTTCTATCATGTAATAGCTTTCTCCTCTTATTGTAAAGTTTGTTAATGGCTGGGGTCCACCAGACTGGACGTTTGCCCTTTGTGGAAAGAGTCTTGGTTTTATTTGGGATTGCCTGATCCATGCAGTCCTGGAGGTGTTCATAGAAGGCATTTGTAAGGGCTTCCGCAGCTTGGGTTGTGGTTTCCACTGGCTCAGGGGCCTTGAAGGATACCACACCAGTCTTGAGTAGTGTGAAGTTTGCTTTAGAGAAGTTCTTCACTGTGGTCTTTTTGTTTGGGGTGGGGGCGGGATGTGGATTTCCAGTGAGATTAGTTTATGATCAGATCTCACCAATGAGGGATATACTTCCGGTGTGGAGCATTTTGTCCCCATGTTTGTGATAATGAGATCTAGTATATTTTCTCCTCTCGTGGGAACAGTGACTAGCTGTTCCATGGCATTTGAATTTATGAACTCCAGGAACCGTTGGGCTAGAAAGTTAGGGCTTGAGTAATGTTCCCAGTCTATATTTGGGTAGTTGAAGTCACCCAATATGATGGTGTTTGGAGATACATTTATTCCCTCCAGTGTCTTCAGGAAGGCTGTGTGGGGTTCCTGAGTTTGAGAGGGTGGCCTGTAGCATGCTACAATTTGTAGAGCAGTTTTGCCTATGGTTAGTTGCACCTGGATGGTTTCCGAAGCTTCGTGCGTTGCCACCAACCTGGAGGTGTGGGTATCCTTTATGAATATGGATACACCCCCTCCTTTTGTGGTGTGGTCCGGGTTTTGGGGCCGGAACGCATGATATGAGGTAAAACCTAATAGTGCTGGGGTGCTCTCAGGAGCCTTGAACCAGGTTTCAGTTACAGCACAGACATCGATGTTCTCCATACTGAGAAGGGCCTCGAGTGCGTGCATTTTGAGATTTAGACTTCTGGCATTGAGCAGCATTACCCTCAGTTTCTTCCCATTTTTGTTTTTAGGGTGGTAGGTTTAGAATTTGAGCCTTGCCTAAAAAAGGCACTATGGGGGTGGCAAGAGCTTTAGCCAATATCCAGAATCCCAGGGGTGACAGGTGCAATCCATCCCTTGCGAAGCAGCGTGGCTTGTCAAGCATGTCATCCCAGGCAGACAGACACTGGATCCCCTTTGAATGACACCAGACATTAAGCCAATTGTTAAAGCTGATCATCTTGTCTCTATATTGTGGCATCATTCTTGGTGAAGGAAGGATACTGCTCAGGGTCAGGGTCATACCTGCATGTGCTACATAATCAGAGAGCTCCTCTATGTCTCTTTTCATGTAGTCCAGGGAGGTACGTCTCAGGTCGTTCACACCAGCATGGACAATGACTGTGTCATATTTGTACTTGCCGTGGAGTGACCCGAGTGCTTGTGTTATGTGGCGGATTCTAGCACCCGATAGGCAGCTTACTGTGACCCTCTCCTTGTTCAGCCTGGTGAGTGGGATGTCAGTGTGTCTGACTATGGAGTCACCTATGACAAGTATGTTTGGTATTGTATTTGGCCTTAAGGGCTGTGACTGCTTTGCACACTGATTTTGTGGTTTATGTGTTGCTTGTGGGGTGTCTTGAGGTAGCAGTTGTTTGGGTGTCTGCTTTGGAGGCCTCTGCTGTTTAGGTAAATTTTTACTCAGAGCCTCCGAGTATGTCTTTGTGTGTTCATGTGTTTGATTCAGTGGTGTGGTAGCATTATGTGAGGCTGGTTTTGTGGTGTGTGTAGTTGCCTTCTCCTCCTGTCTGGTCTTGCCAGTCCTGAGTTGAGATATCTCAGCCTCCAGTTTGGCTAAATAGCTGCATCTCTCGCAAGTATTTGTGTTATGTGGGAGGAGGAGAGGGTTGTCTGTGTACATGAGGCAGTTATAACATTGCCTCAAGATTCCCAGATTCACCAGCTGGACTGGAGACGAGATTGACAACTGACCTTTGGACATGCTAGAATAATATTGGGAATTCCTTAATAATTGAAAACAAGGGCCAGTGGGGAGTGAGGGTGTAGTGCTTTTAATTTTTAGTGCTGACTTATATAATTGCTTTAGTGAGCAAGTGCCAGGTAACTTGAGTGCAATGTGTTACAAGTAACTAAATGCAAAAACGACAAACAGTAACTTTCTTTCAAGTGAAACAAGGAAATAAGTACAGTAAGCAATGCAGATATCACTAGTGATCCACAGAAGTGCTGAGAAGCCGCGTATTAGGTGGAATTAGTGTTCCAGGGAAATAACAAGCAAACAAACAACAAGCATATAAACAAAGCTAGATTCAGCAGGTCTGGATCTAGTCTATGCTACAGCAAACAAGGTGTACCAATTTCAGTAAGATACAGTTCAAATATTCAGGCACTATAAACCTTTAACCAGAAATTCCCAGCTCAGAAGGGAAGAGTCCAGCCTCTTCTCCCACAAGAGTGCAGACCACGAACCTTCTTAATGTAAAATAACTGACCTGAAGCCCAAGTGCTTAAACCAGAACTAATACACTTGGACACTGGGCTCTCAATCAGCAGTTCCCAACTTAGAAGGATGAAAGCTACCTGTCCTGCCACCACAGTGCTTGCCACAAACCTTCCTAATGTAAAATAACTGGTCTGAAGCCCAAGTGCTTAATCCAAAAGACTTAGAATGATAGCTACACTTTAATCAAGTTACAACCAAGCAGTAATAAATACAATTGAATACTTTAAAGAATGTCTGGATTAGTGCTCAAGTTACACAAACAAAGCTAGATCCAGCAGGCCCGAATCCAGTCTATGCCACAGCAAACAAGGCGCCAACTTCAGTAAGAAGCAGTTCAGATATGCATGCACTATAAGCCTTTAACCAGAAATTCCCAGCTCAGAAGGGCAGAGTCCAGCCTCTCCTCCCAAAAGAGTGCAGACCACGAACCCTCTTAATGTAAAATAACTGGCCTGAAAGCCCAAGTGCTTAAACCAGAATTAATACACTTTTAGAATAACAGACACTGAGTCCTCAATCAGCAGTTCCCAACCTAGAAGGATGTAAGCTACCTGTTCTGCCTCAACAGTGCAGACCACAAACCCTCTCAGTGCAAAACAACTGGTCCGAAGCCCAAGTGTTTAAACCAAAAGGCTTAGAATGAGTTACACCAAGCAGTAATAAATACAACTGAGTATTTTTAAGATGATGCAAAAGTAAAATGAAGTAGGTAGAAACACAAGTACAGTAAAAGCAGATGAATTTTTTTTTTTTTTTTTTTTTATGAACCTATGAATCAAAATGAATGAAATTACTCACCCGCTCTTGCCCTCCATTATACAATATATCCATTGTTTCTCATAGACTTGTTTTTCCTTTAACTCATTTGTTTCCCTTTACGTTGTCCAGTTTGTTAAAAAGGTTATACTTTTCAGGAAAAAAAATCAGTATTATAAATAAACTACTTAATTTCCATTCATATGGTGATATAATGTTTAATGTGTTTACCTTACAGATACAAGGTGCAGGGTTTGATTCTCACCCGAGGTAATTGGCCAGGTTTAAAATAGCCCACAAGGGCAGTTAGCCTAGTAGGAACCTATATTGTAAATTTGTGAAAGAGATATGAGGCAGCCTTCATCTTTTAAAAATGTAAGAATGATTTCCAAGCACATAACCGATGAATATTTTGAAAAGCTTGACTACTTTAACAAGGTTATAGAGTCATTATTAATAGAGCAAATTATATTATTAAAATCTAATATTTAATCAGCAGCAGTACTATAAATGAGGATGTGTGAATACATTTCATATTCCTACAGTTTTAACTGGATTCCACAGGAATAACAAAAATGGGACAACTAGAGTAGGATGCATATCTAATTAGTAAGTTAATATGAAAGCACATAACCATAATGCTATCAATATTCCATAACATCTTTTCATTATGCAAATAAGGACTGTTACTCCCACTGATATTTCTACATGGCTATGTCACGACACCAGCTTAGTAAATGTATCAGCTTGAATTCAGTATGATAGATCTAAAAAGACTTGACTGAATCTCCAAAATCTCTGCTAGCCACCTCAGTCATTAAGGAATGTAGCAAGTTGCACTGACGAGCACATTAAACGTTTTCACAGCAAGTATATTTTAAAAATATAAGACAAAGCCAATCTCAACTGAAGTATCAACATTTGTGTAATTCAGAACATGAACAAATCTGGATGCAAGCTCAGGAAACTACACGCCATTTAATACAAATATATATATATATATATATATATATATATATATATATATATATATATATATATATATATAAATATATATAAGCACTTTCGTCTCAAGAAACAACGTAAATGACACTTCATCAGATACAAATTCATTCCAAGCTGACAAAATTTATATATGAAAAAAGTATTACATGACAGCAATAAATTAAACAATTAATTGGAAAACAGGACCTTAAAGTGACAATATCGTAAAAACAGAAAATAATACATTAAACATGAAAACCACTGCCCAATTAAAAACTATTAATTGCAGCTAAATTCTTTGTATCAAAAATAAATGAGCAAGTCTGAAGCAGTGACTAAACAAAACTGAAAGAAGCAGCAATTTGACTTTCACACTCCATTAGATTCCACCCCTTAGCCAATATGTCAAATGATGCCAGAGAAACGGTTATGGACGTCATTGAACCAGATGCTTCACAAAAAGAATCAGACCTCCTGGAACTAGAACAACACAACATTGTAATTACTGTGAATAGCAGTAACCCATACAGCTGATCCCCCATACATGACCACAACATTCCCCCTTTATTTGTTGGAACTGTTTTAATTATTGTTACAAGACGCTGATATGCTTTAGGAATGAGAGTACAGAGCATAACCAGCAAAGCTACTTTATAGTCTTTTTTCCCCCCAAATATGCCAGACTTACTCAGATACTGCCTTGCTGTATGTAAATTGGGCATTTATGAAGGTTTAAGGGCAGTGATTTTATTTTGGGGGAGAATATGGCTCAAGTGGGGTTTGGCAAAATGTCTAAAGTTGTACTTTGGAATAGTCTATTCTATATTAACAAGAACAACTGCTGAAGATGTTCACGTTATATTTTTTTGGTTCCTTAAATGTTTGTTCTTTAGCAATCCTCCGATATTAAAGGAGTTGGTAAAGATAACCACTGCCATTCATACAAGGGCTTATGTTTTAGGAATGTGTGATTAATATTATTTTGTTACACTTTACGCACACTTTTAAAGTAGCAGAAGTGCCTACTTGCTTGTTTATATTGCTGTAGTTTCTGTTATGTACTGCTCATCTTTTTTCTGCCAGAAAATTGTGTAATGTCGAACATGTGACCTAGGCTGCAGTATTCATAGCGTTTGTCCTGCCCGTGGTATAGTATACCTTATGAGCCGTTTGTGTGGGTCATTAATAATCTGTGCTATCGAAATGCTATGTTTACCAATCAGGGGCAGACTATCGGCTAGATTAACTTTTTATCTTGGAATGTCAGATGTTTGAATAGAAATTGCAAAGCTGACTAAATATTAGTAATGTTATGCCAGAATTATTTATATTCATGTAGCATTTCTGCAAGAAACAAAACTGAAAAAAAAAATGGTCTTGCACAAAGTTTTAGGGGTTGGAAGGGATATTATGTACCTTTCTGCAACATGGAAGCCTCTTGGAGTATTATAATTCTTATACTAAAAACTGAGATGGCAGATAGCAAACATGGTCCTGGACAAAAATACGTTGATGGATACTTAGAGAAATGTTTACAACTTCATTGAGTTTGATCTTGAAGAACTTTTACGGGGCAGATCAGGATGATATGGCCATCTTTAAAGGTTTTGAGCAGGCTCTAAGAGAGAGAAATGGATTCTCCCTTCCAGTAATAATTGCAGGAGATTTCAATGTAGTCATACATTATATCAAAAATAAAAATGACATCAGGGAAATGGAGACTAGTCAAACATAACAAAGCTATAATGTGGCGGATAATTGAATTTAATCTTATTGATGTATGCAGGGTCCAACAGGCACACTTTTTTTGCATAACTCACAGGGGCATCGAGCAAAATAGACTTTTTTTTTCTTATTAGCAACACTATGTTGGGCAGAATAGCCACGAGACAAATCACAATCAGTATTTTATCTGATCATAGCTGGATTTTATTGAAATGTATAAATTGTTTCATGGTCCATATATCAAAATGTATCAGGCTAAACCTGTGAAATGCAAATGGCAGGAGAAACAAGAAGTAAATAAGAAAATCTTTCAAATTTGGGAAAATATAAAACAGGAATGTTTGCATTTATTCAGTGACTGAGTACACAGCAACAAGACAGGCTCCTTACTGGGTGGGTATACTACCATATCAAAGTTATGGTTCTGCTTAGAAGAATTATGTTGAAAGTGGATATACAAAAGCTTTACTCCTCAAAGAAATTAATGCTGTTAAAATAGAAGGGCGGCATTACAACCTTCCTGGCACTGGCATGCCTCTCAACCATACAGATTTGTGAAGAATCTCCATATTTATTCCTTATATTTTTGGTCCATTTTTCATAAAATTGTGGTTTTCTGTCAAATTAGTGTCAAATAATTGAAGAGTGAAGTTAGAAAATAATAACAGGCATTTGAGTTCCAGACTTCAAACCCTTCAGAAAATTCATGCTAATGCAAAACCTGTTAGTCTATCAACTTTCTAAGTCTGCAAGAGCAATATTTAAAAATGTCCCTGTTTTTGGTCCTTTGTCCCACTTTTATTAATGGCTTTGTCCAGATTTGTTGTTCTAAGAGGTTGAGAGATATGCCTGGCAGCAACAAATATGGGCGGGATTAAGACTTCTGTGCTGGGCAAAACAAATGTACAGCTCTAAACTTTTAGCATGAAAGCCGAGGGAAAGGAAAAGTGAAACATTCTATACTCTATGGGCTGGATTCACGATGGCTTGCACGGAATCTAAGAGTAGAGTAAGACTCCATGCAGCCATCATGTCCGACGAGCGATCCAGGAACAGCCTGCAGGGGTGTGCAAGAGAGCTCCTAACACACCTCTTACACGGACAGGACCGGGACATGCAAATTACCTCAACTGCAGCTGAAAGGCATGCACATGAGGTAGATTTAAGATTCAGGAAACCCAAAACTGTCTGAGTAAGAGTAGTGTTATCTGCAGGAATGTACTCAGTTGACAACTGAGTACCATTCTGCAAATAGCAAAACGGAGCTGTGACAGCTCGAAATAAAGGTTGCATCCAGTAGAGGAAGCATGCCAATGGCCAAATATATGGCCATTGGCAATGTTTCCTGATGCAAAATGAAAAAAAAAATTAAATAATTTTTTTGTCTGATTTCCGATGTTTAAGCGTAGCACAGCGTTGCACTAAAGGGCTGTGCTCTAAAAACCAGAAAGCTAATAATAAAAATCCACAAATGTGGATTTTATGTGAATTTGTAATGTACAATGCAAGGCAATGGCAGGCTGAAGACAACATGGCTACCGAGTAGGGGTTGCTAAGGGGGGAACCCAGTCTAAGAGATGTAACCAAGCATTAGTAGGCAATCCTATGCAAATGAGGGTAAGGATTGTGAATCCCAAGTCTACATAGCAAATGAGCACAGTCAGTGGAGTGTAAGACTAGGATAAGGGGAGTAACAGAGTAGGATATAGGTGACATCATGAGGGGGTATGTATGAAAGAAGCTAATCTCATTGGAGCAGAGTGGCATGTGTTAGCTGTCAGTTGCTCATCACTGGAAGAGGTGTGTCAGTAGGTATCCAAGCTAAAGACAAGAAACAGAAGGTGCACACTGTGTCCGCCCCCCTGAGGGAATGGAAAGGGAAAAGGAAGCACAACAAACAGTAGGAAGTTAACCAGGGAGAGTCAGCAGAGTTGATGTTGATGTTGCATAAGAGGTTTATATCCTTAGACTGAATATTTCTGATGCCGTTTGACTTGCTGATGTGCAGTAAATGCATCAGTATTGGGTCATAGGATGCCTTGTATGCCAGACACAGGTCACCTCTTAGTAGTCTATAGGATACAGGGTATATTGACTGGGCTTTGAGTCAGTCAATGTAGGACATGTTGTTTAGACATTGTATCCTTTTAGTAAGGTATCTCTGTGAGTGTTCCAGTTGTTACATGAAGTCTGGACAAATACATGTCAAAGGGGGCATTATATTCAATGAATGGCCTAATGCTGAATGAGTTAATGGGGCAATGATCTCCCTAGATCTAGATATAGATTTTGTTTTTGTTGCTTTTGTTTATAAGCTGTGCAATATAGAAGGAATTTCTTATAATAATGGACACATGTTGGTCAAAAGTTAGGTCCACTTATGTTCCAAAACCCTGAATAATTGGGTCAATTCTTAGAGATATATTTTCCATATGGTAGTATCCAGGGGTAGATGACTCCCCAATTGATACAATAATGCATTTTTTGGCATTTAGTTTCAGTCCATGATTTTGGCACCAATTATTTATTTGAGAAAACCTTCCTGCAGGATGGCTAAGTTGTTTGGGATTCAATGATTGCCCCTAGCTTGCAGTCATCTGCAACCTTAGCAGAAAGAGCCCTTTGGTATTGGTTTTTACTTCACAAAAATAGATGCCAAATAGGAAAGGTCCCATCACAGAGCTCTGGGAGATTCCACTTGTCAGTGGCTTCTTTGTGGAGGTAGCTATCCCTGTTTTTGATTTTCTACATCCTCTCTGCAAGCTAGTTGGCAATCTAGTGGGTGACATAGGGGTTTGTTCCCAGTTTATTTAGATTTTTTTACTATGCCTGAGTGGAGAATTGTGTCAAAAGCTTTGGCCAGGTCAACATTTGCAGCGTGTACCATTTTGCTTTCATCCTTTAATATTCATGATATGTATTAAAATAAAGCAACACGTTGATTTTCATGCGTGGATGACTCAACACAACCCAGATATCCTAGTCATAACAGAAATCTGGATAAAACCTGGAATAAAAGATGCTGAAATACTACCCCAGTGGAATAGCTATAATCTTCCCAAATATGTTCACATAAACTCACAATGCAGGCACAATCCCAACATTTGGAAAATCAGAAATCCTAATCTTATTCCTAAAACTTAATAGAGCCAAGAACATATGCACTTTATGCTATATATCCCTGGGACAGAATATTCCAATACTGCGAACATACTATCCTGGATAGCGGATACAGTCGCAAATGAAATTATCCCCCTGAGTGAAATAAACATCGTTTGACAGTCTTCATCTACAAATTCAGCAATCAACATCATGAACCTCTTTGGATTCACTCAGCTTATTAATACATCAACAAGATATGGCAAAAATAACTCACAACAATCTATTATGGACTGGATTCTGGTTACCAACCCATCTTATTTTACCTCCTCAGGTGTGCTCCCAGGTAAACTTAGAGACTGCCTATCAGCTTGTACCTGCAAAAGGAACATAAGATCAAAACTACCTGTAGTCTGACCAGTTGCTGTAAGAATCTTTCACTGAAGCTCTGAAAGTGGTTAACTGGTCCATCCTAAAAAGACTTCCCTTAAATGATGTGGTTGAACACTTCAATGCAGAATTTCTAAATATACTTATCACTTTAGTCCAACAGAGTACAAAAAAAAAAAATTAAAAGCAGCCATACCCCATGGCTCACCAGCCAATGCAAACTCCCTATGAAAGACAGAGACAAAGCATGGATTAACTGGCAAAAGAATAAAAATGACAGAAATCTGCAACTATTCAGACAGCTACAAAACCAAGGCAAGAAGCAAGTTAATAGAGATAAAAGTCTTAATATACTCAGCATATTTGGACCACAAACTGAAGACGTGAGAACTAAAGAAGGTGGTGTATCAATATTCATTAAAGATAAATACACCTCTAGATTGGTTAAACAGCACAATTCCCTTGAATTACTTCAGGTGCAATTGACTGTAGGTAAGACCTCTCTTCCGGTCATTGCTAGCTATAGTCCCACTCCATGAATCAGGACATCCACTCAACCTACTTGGATCTACTTGAGGCAATCAAGATACAACTAAACACCCTGGTTTTGGGTGACTTTAATTACCCGTCCATAGACTGGGTAAATTATACATGTACTAACTCACTTGCCCAAAGGTTCCTGGACTTTGTAACTCCAATGCTCTGGACCAGCTAGTTGACACACCCACAAGGGGCTCAAACATCCTGGACCTGGTGCTCACTAACATGGAAGACAGCTGTGTTGCTCGTCTTGTATACCTGAATAAGACAATGAGGCTTGGGTGTTCATTTAAGTACTTTATTAAATGCAAACACATCAGGATGGATAGCAAGAACATTAAACTTTAACTAACTTGACTGACTACTACACACATGCAAGCTTATACCTGGTCTGCTCACTACAAAACAACACTCTTGCTTGCACATGCTCAGTACTTATAAGCACGTGCCTGCTGACTAGAAAACTTCTATATCGCACTCTCTAATCTACACTCAGTACCACCCCCAGTATGTGTCCATCCCTGGTGAGATCTGACCACAAATCAGTCTCACTAAAAGTAATTATAATGCAAGACACCCCCTCCCTTAGCAACAACTAAACTAACAAACTTCTCCAACGTTAATTACAACTTTTTATATGATGGCATAAATAACTTAATAGCCCCTCCCCACTGATGGAACAGACACCTATGCTCAGTTATACACCGATGCTTTATACAAGCACCTGTACAGTTCCGTTGACTCTGCCATACCTGATAGAACCAAAGGAAGATCTTCAAGGAAAAACAAACCTGCCTGGTGGATAACTGGCATTAATAGGCTATATAATAGGGAAAAAAATCCTATCTAAGAGTAGGAAGGAACAGTCTGAAAACTGGAAACACTCCCTCCTCAACTTAAACAAGCAAATAAGGCTCCTAGTGAAGTCCTCCAAAGTTAACGACAAATCCAAATTATCTTCCCTAACTAAGGATAACCACAAGGTGTTCTTTAATTAATTCCATAACCTCAAAGGTAAGGCCCAGATTTGCACTGAACACGTAGCTAATGGTATTACATACATAGAACCTATGGCTATAGCAAACCTGCTGGTTGACAGTTTCAGTGAAAACATCACTCCCTTGTCCCCACCACATATACCCGAAGCATCCCTAACTCATGTCCCCCCATAGGATCTCCAAGGAGCAGGTATTAAATGCTCTCTCCAAGGCCAAAAACACAGCCTCTATGTGAACAGACAACATCCCAGACTGTGTTCTACATCGGTTAAAACAGGAATTAGCCTTACCATTGAGTACGCTTTTCAATCACAGCCTAAGCACTGGCTTCATCCCAGTGGAATGGAAAACAGCTACCATCATCCCTTTGCACAAAGGAGGTGCACCCACAGATCCAGGGAACTATACACCCATTAGCCCAACCAGCCTCATCTGCAAGGCCAAGGAAAGAATCATCATGGATCTTATTAACAAAGATATAGGAAATCTCCAATTGCTTGACCCCACCCAGTTTGGCTTTGTCAAGGGGAGATCATGCCTGTTAAACTTGGTGGACTTCTTTGAGACAGTCACCAAAGCCCTAGAAGAGGGCAAATTTGTGCATACGGCCTACCAAGACTTAGTCAAGGCATTTGACACAATCCCCCACTCAAGCATCATTGATAAACTCACCCAGCTGAGAATCAATCCATATATTGTCAGGTGGGTTGCAAACTGGCTCACTGACAGAAATCATATGGTCAAAATAGGGGACTCCATCTCCTTCAGCAGACCCATTACTAGTGGTATTCCACAGGGATCAGTTCTGGGATCCCTGCTGTTTGGAATCTACTTCTCCGAAGTGCAGGATAAGAATAAAGGACTGTGACTGACAAAGTTGGCAGATTACTGCAAACTGGGAGTGATCATTGAAACCCTTAGTGATGCCAACATCCTACAAGAAGGTCTTACCCAGACTAATGACTGGTGCCAAAGTCATGGTCTTAAACAGAATGAAAAAAAATGCATTATCATCCCCTTCAGCAAGGGTGATCTTCCTGCAAACTACCACATCAATAGCAATACCCTACATACACAGTCACTGGTGAGAGATCTGGGCACAGAGGTTGACAGCAACCTTAACTTCGAACACCATGTCTCCACAGTGGTAAGCAGGACACCTTATATAATAGAGTACAGTGCTCCCTTTGGTATGTTCCTTTCCAAACAGCTGCAACAATTGGAGAGTCCACAAAGGTTCCTTACAAAGAAAATTCAGGGTCTTCAAGATCTGTCTTATGTGGACAGACTGAAATCATTATCACTTTACTCTGTGTCATACAGACTGCTCAGAGGTGACCTGTGCATTACATAGAGTGCAATCTCTGACCCAGATTTTATGGAAATGCTACACATTTGCAAGTCAAATGGCACATGGGTCACTCGCTCAAAGGACCTTTATCTGGTATGTGACAACAGAACTTGCTGGAGAGACAGATATGTCTCACAGAGGTTGCCCCACCTTTGGAACAAGCTTCCAACAAATGTTAAACAAAGCCCTTTGTTGGCCCTATTTAAATGAAACTTGGACATTAGATGGGTAACCAGAAATTCACCCTGGGGGTTCCACCTGTGTCCCTCTTTGACAGGAACAATAGGTGTTGATTTTAATGTCTGCCTGAATCATAAAAAAGCTTTGACATAAACTAAAACCTTGTTCCTCTTTAGCTGACAACCTTCCTCTGGGATACCTACATTTATCTGCAAAAACAGCAGCATACCCAATCAGCATTCTTACTAATAGATCAATTATAAAATTATGCATTATTAACTTATGAAAAATGGCACATATTATCATTTTACGTAAAGGAGGTAATTCCACTGACAATGTTAATTTCCTTCTGACAGGCATCCTTTCTCCCTTATCTAAAATCCTTGAATGATGTACACATCAACAGTTTCTTCACTATCTCTTAGAAAATAAGCTAATCACCAATATGCTGCATGGATTTCGGTCAGACCACTGAATTACTATCATTTACAGATGTTGTTAATAAAGCTTGCAACTCTAATAAACTTCTGTCTGTAGTGTTTATATATCTATTTGACATGGTCTCTTACAGTAAATTCCTCTAGCAACTTTGCACCCTGAGTCTATCATCTCCATCTGTCCAGTGGGTTTTCAGCTAACTTGCCAATAAGCAACAACATGTAAAATGGTGAAGGCCCATCTCTGCATACCTTCCCACTTCCACAGTTGTATTATTCAATATTTTTATCAATATTCTACATTCATCTTATTTTGAAGGCATCCTTATTCAATATGCTGATGACTCTACCATCAACTGTTCTTCAAACACCTTAACTCACCTCCAAGAAATCATTCATTAAGCTGCCATCTCCATCGAAACCTGGTTTACAACAGGCTAGCTCTCACTCAACACCCCGCAAAAAAAATAACTCCTCTTTACCTGAAAATCTCACACCCCTAGCAAAGCATCATTCAAAATCTTTTTGGCAAATGGCACTGAAAGTGAACTAGCTCACCATGCCAAACTATTAGAAGTCATAATAGATGCTAAACTTAAATTTGACCTCCACATCCAAAGCAATATCAAGAAAACCCATCAAAACTTAGGCAGAAACAGAAACAAAAAAAATTGAGCATACCCACAAAAATTATTCTAGTCAAAACCTACCTTTTGTCCTCTCTACTCTATGGAGCACTAATTCTAAACAATTTACAATCCTCCATAAAAAAAAAAAACTTGAAAGCTGCTTGAACAAAATTGCCAAGTCTGCTACTAATTCATCCTCCTTTTCCCATCACTGTAAAACTCTGCATACCCATAGCTAGCTGGAACTCCCTGACCACCTATGATAAACCAAGATGCTGCCAGCCCAGCTAGCTGGAATTTTGTAAATAATTATATGTCACTTGAAAATATTAATATGACTTTTATAGAAATGTGACACTGCCAGCCCAGCTAGACATAATTTTGTAAATAATCCTATGTCATTTGTAAATATTAATATGATCCACAGGCTTGTGTTACAAATGTAAGAGAACTATATGTTATGATTAAACTATGTGTTCTGTACTGAGCTTCAAGACTGTAACCACAGTGCACCCTGCTGGAAAAGAACATAAATTAATATAAACTATATGCCAATGCAAATGTATGTTTTCATAACAGAAGTTGGAACATACAGAGTTAACTTGCAAACTCTGAGAAAATAAATGAAGAATTTTACGAGTGCGTTTACCAGAACTAGAAGACAGAATGACTGCAGCTATTGTTTGAAACAGGTTTCCAAGGTAATTGTTTTACGACTTGCAGTTACAGGGAAGCTTCTAAGAGATATGTATTTTTTATAGAGACATGTTAAATTCTGTTGGTATTTGTTTAGCCTGGGAACTAGATGCAAGTGTCAAATAGTGATGTCATCTAGCTAACCCAGCAGTAATGTGTATTGTTAATTTAAGAACTATCTGAGAGAGAAAGTCAGGAGCATTTTGTATTTTGTTCTGAATATGACATCACCAGCACTTTGCCTTGCTCTGTAAGTATGTTATTTAGAACATGGTTTCTCTTAGATATAGATAGGAATATAGTAAGATTAGTTAGATGTTTTCTGTATTTATGTGAGACTGTCCTACAATGTTGTTTTAAAGTATTTCATGTGATTTTGAAGCCTATTGTCACTGTGTTGAGTTAATGAGTATTGTCTTGTGCTTTTATTATTTATTATTAAATATATTTAAACCTTTTAACTGTGGCTGGTTTTGTATAAAGATATTTAAACTCTTAGAGTACTTGCATATGTATTTGGTGATACTGTAAAAGCCAGTCCTAAATAGCCCTCAAGTCTTAATCACACTTACCATTTGGATAATAGTAACATTACACAGTATAATTGGTCACCCTTTGGGAAGGGCCTTATTAGTAGATGATAAATAGTGGTTGGTGGAAGTGATTTCTACCTTATAGTCTGGGCAAAAGGGAGCATAGCTAGTGAACCTGTGCCAGCCTTCCCCAGGAGTGTCTGTGTTTTTGTATATAAATCAAATCTCAAACTGTGTGTGTGTGTGTGTGTGTGTGTGTGTGTGTGTGTGTGTGTGTGTGTGTGTGTGTGTGTCAGGGCTGGACAAAGAGGGTACTGGAGTTTTTGGCTTGACCACTCGGCCGAGATCTGTACTCAATAGCTGTGCCAGTGGGGAGTCTTATTGGGGATCTGGAGAGAGAGGGAAAAATCAGCCCCAGTCTGACTGTGATCTCTGTGTGCTCTTAATGGAAATTGTACTTTACTGTGTGTGAACTGTTCATCAACCCAATGTACACATCCCTTACTGGTGTTAGTGGTGAGGACTGAGGCTCCTTAATTACTGAACCAGTGCACGGGGATCACTCTACCTCTTCTACGTTCACTTTGTTACATTACATAAAATAATACACAAACCAACAGCCTGCCTAGCTCTTATCCCTTTAATTAACATATATTTTCTTAAAAGAGCTTTCATATCAGAAGACAATCAACTTCTCACTATAAATAAACCAAATACATTCCCTAGACAAAGCCTGTACTTGTATAGGTTCATAGGTTGGTACTAGGCTATCGGCCCTAGGGCCTATACAACCTAGCCATAACAATTTCCTGGCTATTTCTTCCCACAATATTTACTTCCCTGGATACCTGTCTAGCAAGATGACTGACCTGATCCCCGGGGTGAATTTCCTATCTCCCATCCAATCGTCAAGGTTCCTTTTCAAGATGGACAAAGAGGCGCTCTGCTTGACATGTATGGGCAGTCTATTCCAGAGCTTGGGGAGTCTCTGGGTCAGGAACCTATCCCTCCAGCAAGATTTGTTTATTGTGATGACAAGGTTTAGATCCCTGGAGCGTGTGGCTCTGAAGGATTGGGATTTCTTTAGGTGTAGCATGTCCAACAGATCTGGGTTTGACATGGCCTTCTAGGTTAAGCAGAGATTGTCTCTGAGTAGATGATATGCGACAGAGTATAGCTGGAGTTTTTTTAGATGGTCAGAATAGGGCATCTGCTTTAGACCTGTGATTCTTTTAGTAAGGTATTTCTGCAGCCTTTATAGTTGTTACAGATGTCTTGAGAGGTACATACCAAATAGGGTGTTATATTCTATAATAGGTCAAATGAGGGATGAGAACAGTGGAACAATGACCTCCTTTTTACTGGATGAAAAGCCCTTAGTGATGAGGTGTGCAACATAGAAGGATTTCCTGACTGTTGTGGTGATGTGGTTATCGAAGATGAGACCACTGTCCACCCGTGTCCCTAAGTCTTTTATCACACTTTCGGTGCTTAGTGTACTGACACTTATGCGTTAACTCACAGGTAAATGTTTTTTTCCCAAAGGGGATAACTATACATTTCTTTGCATTGAGCTTGAGACCATGGCTCAGGCACCAAGCATCTGTTTCTGTAAGGCCTTTTTGTAGAATATCCACATAATTTGGGGATTCAATAATGGCTCCCAGTTTGCAGTCATCTATGAACTTTGTTAGACAGAGTCCCTTAGTGTTGACCTTCAGAAGAGTAGATGCCAAACGAGAGCTCTCCCAGGACTGAACCCTGAGGTACTCCACTTGTCACTTGTCTGGAACTTGATTTGGAATCGGCTACTTTTGCAGCCTGGGTTCTGTCAGTAAGCCAGTTGGCAGCCCATTGAGTGACATAGGAATTAATGCCCAGCTTAGTAAGTTTATCTATGATTCCAGAGTGGGGAATGGTGTTGAAGGCCTTGGCGAGGTCCAAATAGGCTGTGTGGACCACCTTAGCCTCGTCCACAGCTCTAGAGACTGATTCAAAGAAGTCAATCAGGTTCAGGAGACAAGATTGGCCTTTCACAAACCCAAACTGCTTGGGGTCCAGTGTTTGAAGGTTGCCAATGTCTTTGTTTATAAGTTCCATGATAATACGTTCCATGGCCTTGCAAATCAGACTCGTCAAGCTGATGGAGCAGTAGTTCCCAAGATCCAAGGTAGTTCCCCCCTTGTGGAGTGGGATAACTGTAGCTGTGCACCACTTAGTGGGCATGAAGCCTAAGGTGAGGCTATGATTAAACATGACACTTAGGTGTGGTGCCAATTCATTTTGTAGTTTATGTAGTACACAGCCCAGGATGCTGTCTGGTCCCATGGATGCTGTATTCTTAGTTTTGGAGAATGCGGTTTTTACCTGTGTGGCCATTATTACTGGAATTTGGCAATCTTTTGGTATTGAGATGGGCCCTTTAGGGGATGAGAGAGAGGTGAATTTGTCACTGAATCGATATGCCAGGATATCGTCAATATCCTTAGGATCAGTATATTTAATGCCATTCTATTGTAGCTCAGAGCAGATCTGAGCATTGCCATTAAGATTCTTGACATAGCTATAGAATGCCTTGTGGATGTCTTTGGAATCTTTGGCCATTTTATTTTCGTAACTAGCTTTGGACAATTTTATGAGGGATCTCAGCTTCTTACTGAGGCTGGTAAGGGAGTTTTTTGCATCCTGGGATTTTCATCTTTTCTGCAACAATTTCTTCCTTTTGTTGCAAAGTCTGTTTATGGCAGGGGACCACCAGATTGGCTTCCTTTTTTTGGAGAAGAGCATCTTGGTTCTATTCGGGATGGCACAATTCATGCACGAGTGGATGTGCTCATACAGTGCCTTAGTGTAGGATTCAGCAGTCGACCTTTCAGTTCTCATCTGCATGAGTGTTATGAAGTTTGTCACTTCTGACTTCAGTAGCATGAAATTGGCTTTGGAGGGGTTTTTACTGAGGTTTCCTTACTGGGGAGTGGGGGAGGGATGTGGATGTCAAGGGTGATTAGCTTATGGTCATACCTGACCAATGAGGGGATGACCATAGGTGTGGAGTTTCGATTTCCCATGTTGGTAATGACCAGGTCTAGGATACTGGAGCCCCTGGTGGGACTATGGATTAGTTGATCCAGGGCATTGGAATTTATGAATTCCAAGAACCATTGGGCAAAGGTGTTGGTACATGAGTAGTTTTCCCAGTTAATGGCAGGGTAGTTGAAATCACCCAGTATTAGGGTGTTTTGTTGTATCTTAATATTTTCCAGTATGTTTAGAAAGGTGTAGTGAGAATCTTGGGGCATGGTGGGGGATCTGTAGCAAGCTACAATTTGGATTTTAGTCTTACCTAGTGTTGGTTGCACCTGGAGAATTTCAGACGCATTGTGTTGGGCAATTAGCCTGGTGGTGTGAATGTCCTTGGTGAATATGGACACTCCTCCACCTTTAGTGTTTCGGTCCTGGTTTGGTGGCTGAAAAGTGTGGTAAGAGTTGTTGCCTGGTATTGCAGGGGTGCTCTCTCCAGCCTTGAACCAGGTCTCAGTTACTGCACAGTGCCTCGACAGAGTGCATTTTGAGGTTTAGACTTCTAGCATTGAGTAGCATTACATTCAGATTTTGCTGGAGAGGGTTTTTAGGTATTTAGTAGGAAAAAAATGGAACTCCTTATCTCGAGCCACCACAACTATTTCTAACCTACCTACCTTTAAATGCTCCCTAAAAGAATATTTTACAAAATTATGGACCTGCTCCTGTGCCAATCCAGGGTGAACTTACTCACTATACTTCACTCTCCCCCTTGGACCAAAATCACACCTCACAACCCTCTCCAACCTCCTACTCCCCTCATTTATTTTGTTTCACCACTACCTTACTACATCTATGTTCACTCTGCAGAGTGTTCTTCAACCTCTTTTTCTTTCCTCCCTGCTCACCTAAGCTACCTGGAGACACCCTACTTTGTATTCTTCTTATAATGTTTTCTCTCAATCCTTACTTATTCTATAACCCTAATATGAATAATTTTCTCTCATACTAAGACATGACTCAATTTCCCTTCACTGTCTCTAATCATATAATCCTTAATATCTCTTTAAATATCTTATTAGAATTGTCTCATGTTTTATTTATCACATGCTAACCTATGTAACAAATAATAAGACTACCGAGTTCTTCCTCGCATATTTTCTCCAAATTATGTTATTGTTTTTCATTCCACTCTGCTATGAAACACATATTTTTTCATTACAGCATTTTTTTCACTTCTATGTTTTGCAGTGTTACATGATACTTTGTGATTTAAAATATCTGTAATTCATTTTGCCGCATTGTGATTGTGGAGCTTTTCCATGCATGCCTCCACTGAAAATGAGCACATTTTGACCTAGTCAGACTTTCCTAGTAAACAAATGTCAAACAAAGAAATAAATAAACACATATATTTAAAAGTGATACTCAGTAAGCAGTTTAGTGAATATCAATGTAATAATAACTTATTCAATGAACTAAGAATAATTAATTAGGTAAATAATAAAATAAAATATGTTACTTATTGAAACTTAAGAATTCATGCTAGGTTTTCATTAATGTTATTCTGCCTCATCTGTTCCCATATAAAATAAAAGGTTACTAAATGCAGACAGATATATAACATAATAATTATCATATTAATATACAGCTTTATATCAAACATTTGTCAGTTATGACTAATGTTTCTTTTTGATTGGAATTATACTGGCTTCTCATTTCTTGACAGGAGCAATGTGTCTGTAGTTATCAGCATCAGAATTTCTTTTGAGTGGTGTGTATGATCAGGCTGCAAAATTCACTTTGGGAAAAATATTGCTATTTTTATGACATTTCATCTAGTACATTAAAGAATCTTTGAGCTGTTTGGATTCAGATCAGGATGCTGCACAACCAACCCATTCTTTGCAGTCAGACAGACAGTTAAGAAGAAGCTAGAGATGAGAAAGACTCCAAGTGGGCATTCCTAGGCTTGGAGAAAGCATATGACAAGATCCCAAGAAAGGTGATTTGGGCAATCCTGCAGTGGTTGAAAGTCCCAGAAACATTGGTAGAATTAGTACAGGCTATATATGAGGACTCAATGACACAAGTATAAACAGTGTTTGGACTCAAAGTGGGGTTCTCAATTGGAGTGGTTGTGCATCAGGGTTCAGTTCTGTGTCAACTGCTGTTCATACTGGTGATGGACTACAGTAGGAAACCAGGATGGGGCAAATCAACAAATTTGCTGCATGCAGATGTTGTAGCGTTACAAGCAGAGTCTGAACAAGAACTTCAGCAAAGGATATGGTAATAGAATGCAAAAACTGCAGTCACAAGAGGTGAAACTGAGTACAGATAAGGCAGTTACAATATTAGCAACTCTGGAAAATCAGAAGAACCTGAGAACTGAAATGGAAGGGAAAATAGTGGAGTAGGTTAACAGCTTCAAGCACACGGAATGGGTGGTTAAGAGAAGAGAATTCTGAATGAGGAGGTTGAAACTAGAATCAGAGTGTTTGCAGCTAACTGGAACAGATTGTCAGAGGTAGTGTATGATAGAAGAATGCCAAAGAAACTGAAAAGTAAGCTGTATAAAACAGTGGTGCAACCAGTACATCTGTATGGTACAGAAACCTGAGCAGTGAAGGTAGAGCAGTTGAGGCAGCAAGCGATGATGGACATGCAGTGTCTGAGAGATCTGGTTGGATACAGACTGTGAGACAGACAAAGAAATGAGGACATTAGGGCAGAAACCCAAGTAGCTCTATTTGCAAAGAAGGTTAAAGAGGTGGTTTAGACACATGTGCAGTAAAGCAAAAGACAATCTGATGAAGAAGGTTCAGGGCAGATAGGAAGAAGGAAGAAGAAATGAGGGAGTCCATTAAGAAGATGGATGAGATGATTGAGAAGACATGTCTAAGAAGAAAAGATCAAGTTATGATTGAGAAGACATGTCTAAGAAGATAAGATCAAGATATGATTGAGAAGACATGTCTAAGAAGATAAGATCAAGTTATGATTGAGAAGACATGTCTAAGAAGATAAGATCAAGTTATGATTGAGAAGACATGTCTAAGAAGATAAGATCAAGTTATGATTGAGAAGACATGTCTAAGAAGATAAGATCAAGTTATGATTGAGAAGACATGTCTAAGAAGATAAGATCAAGTTATGATTGAGAAGACATGTCTAAGAAGATAAGATCATGACACTGAATCAGGAGAGATGGAGACAGTTGACATAACACCCCAACCCCATGTAGAAAAATGGGAGCTACTGCTGCTGCTGATGATGATGATGATTGGAATTGGGAGGCTGACATAACGGTTAATGTGTTTACCTTACAGACACAAGGTGCAGGGTTGGATTCATACATGAGGTAATTGACTAGGCTTAAAGTGGCCCACAAGGACAGTTAGCCTAGTACTAATCAATCAACGTATAAATTAAAGAATTTTTGTGCAGTAGATAGGAAATGTTTCATTCTTTCAGAATACAGGATATGAACTGTGGTGTTCTTTTTCTCAGATATATTACTTCTCTGTAAATAACTCATTTTTTCTCCATTTCAGTTTTCGTGTTCTGCCCTGGTTGTTGACCAAATGCCAAGATGCTTTTTTTCCTGCATTATCAATAAAGTATAATCATTTTCAATTGGGTGACTCTCCCACTTAGTTTTACAGCCCATTCCTTGAGCAAAAAATAAGTAACTTTCACTCAGTAACCTTTGTGTAGTATTGGGATTTGATGTCATTTTAGCAAAAGGGATCTGTCTTTCTGTCCCCATTAATGGTGCTTCCTGAAGGTTTATATCCTCAGGTATCCATGCTATACTGTATTCTCTCTGTACCTTTTCATTTATAGTCTACATCCTTGTATTGTTTTTCCTAAACTTGTTTTCTAAACTCTCCAGTTTGTCAACTGACATATTTTCCTGTTTCAATAAAAGTTGTTGTGCACTTCCTTTACATATAATCTTTCATTATCCTCATTTAGGGATGTTTTCCTGTTCTAGATTTACTCACCATGTTGGTGAAGTACATTCTTAGCAGTCTCTTGCCTGCTGGATACAATGTTAGTGTTAAGTTTTTTCATTTCTAAATCTTTTTGTATTTTATTCTGCAAGCTGGCTAGAGCTTTCCATGGCCTTTCTACTCATAGCCTCCAAAACCATTTATGCGGAGCTTTTATGCCTCACAAGCCTTTATTTCTGTCTCATCTTCGTTTTAGTTTATTCCATTCCTTCTCTTCATAGGTTCATAGGTTAGTACTAGGCTAACTGCCCTTGTGGGCCATTTTAAGCCTAGCCAATTACCCCATGTGAGAATCAAACCCTGTACCTTGTGTCTTTAAGGTAAACGCTTTAACCATTATGTCAACCTCCCACCTTCTGATATAAATGTCTCATTTCCTTCTCTTTTTCTCTAAATTCTCTTCTGTTCCCTCTGACTTCTTTAAATCTGGTTTCATATCTGTTGCCCAGATATCTCATTACTAATCCATATGTATTGTATTCCTGACTTTCCATAATTCTCTCCCATCTTATTTCTTCACCTCCATAACACCTATCTTCGCAGCTCAATGTTCTCTTTGCTTCCTGTTATTTGTACTATACCTCATAATTTGTTTTCTTTAACCTCTGCATCCACCCTTCCTGCTATTACTCAATCATTACATGTACGATTGGTTAAACATGTTTCTCATTTTCTACAATGTTTTACTATTCACTAGTGAGTTGGTCTTCCTGACCATATGTTTGTACAAGTATTTCATATTCTTACTGCTATTCACATTATTTTCCTATCCTGGAAAAGTTTCTGTTCCTTTTCCCCTTTCTGTCCATGCTCCTGATACACTTTGTTCTTTTCTTACTGCCATTGTGATTCCTTTTCCCAGTCACATTCATACCATGAATAATATCCCTGTTCATTTCTCCCCATTTGCCCTTCCAGTGTCTTTGCCCCCTATTCGACCTCTCTTCACCCTACATAATATGTTATAAATGTTCTTCCAAAAAATATGCTTTTTCAAAGGTAATTTGTTTGTAATCCTTCCATTGCTCTGACACTTCCTCACATCCTATCTTTTCATATTCCCTACATTATTTTTCAGACCCCCCCCCAAGTCGACCACTTAATTGTTTTGTAGACATTCTTTAGTATTGTTACATGTGTAAGCTTTCCTCCACCTGTACTTTTTTCCTACATTATTCTGGTCCTCATTTGCCCCCTTGGACCTTTTACATACAATTACCATGGCCGTCTTTTCCCTTCCTCTTTTACTATGTTGACCCCAGTGGTTCAAACCTGCACCCATACTTATTGATTTCTGGTAACTTCATTTTTATGTCCTCCAGTAAAAGCAGGAGGTAATGGTTCCCATTAACTTTTTCCTCAGTTTAGGTACCATCCATATTCAACAGTAAAACAATAAATCCAGGAACTAGACTCTTACTCCGTTGCCCATCCCACTGTATACTCATGTTCTCCTGCCTTTTTTCCTCTCCTCTCACGCATTGCCTTTGGGTCTATATTAGATGAACAAATGCTTAAAGTGTCGAGTATGACATGCTTGACAGCTTTTCAGTGAACATTCATCTAAGCGAAACCCCAAAATATCGAAACAAGGAGTTTCGAAAAGTTATAGTTGGCCAGCCGTCAGGAAGCCAATGGTTGATGGCTGCAATATACTGTACACAAACCCCCCCAAAAAACAAAACAAAAAACAAAAAAAAAACAAATCGACAAATAAAATAAAGTGAGGGGCTTTGTACCCCACATTCCCCACACCCCGCTACTTAAATATACCAACTCTGAGATCACACCACAGCAGAGGACTGGCATAACATTACATAGGGTGAACATCGAGACCGCACCACAGTGGCCGACTGTAAGAACAGCGAGAGAGGGTGAACTTTCTGACGTCAGCTGTTGGCTTCCTCACGGCTGGCCAACTGTAACTTTTTGCAACTCCTTGTTTTGCCATTCTTGTGTTTCGCTTAGATGAGCATTCACTTAAAAGCTGTCGAGCATGTCATACACGACATTTTCAGTGTTCATTCATCTAATAGGGAACCTTGACTTTTACTCAAGCTTTTTCATTTTAGAACTACGCCTCCTCCTTTTTTCTATATGCCTCCTCTCTCTCCTCAGTCATTGAACTGAAACCTTCTTTTCTCTTCTTTTCACATCTTATCCATCTTCTTCCAAGCTGGATGAAATCCCCCTGCTGATTTTGGGCAGTGCTGCACCTATAGCAGTCCTCATATGCTTCTAGGAACTGTCTTGATGCCTAATTTGATGGTTGCTACCCTACCACTTTGGCACATTCCTTTCCTGCTAAACTTCCTTCCCCTCACTGTTCTCTCTGCCAAAATTTTGTATCACTAGTTGTTCTTCATTGCAAACTCCTTCTCAAGAGACCCTATCATTATCCCCTGTGCTTGACATTTCCTGCATGTTTATTTATCTTCAGATTGGATCCTATGATTTTCATATTACTTCTCATTACAGCACATTTCACCCCGCTGAAGGAATGATGATAAGAGTCTTGACAGTTCAACAAATGGACTCTTATATCAGATGGTACAATTACTCAAACTGTCAGCTGTGTGTATCAGTTCCAGAGGTGAACACATTAAGTTTAGGGGTGCGCATGTGCGCGCGCGCACGCACGCACAAACACACACACACACACACACACACACACACACACACACACACACACACACACATACCCACACACACCCACACACACCCACACACACACACACACACACACAAAAACAAACAACAAAAATACTACTTTAAAACTATGTGCTACAGGGCTCACAGTGCTGGCCTAGATGTCACCCTACTCAGTGCAACAGGGTCACAGCACTGTCCTGGTCCTTATCACACTATGTATCACTGGGTCACAGTGCTGCCCTAGACCTCACCCTCATACGTGCTGCTTAGTAAGAGTGCTGCCCTAGACCTCACCCCACTATGAATTGTTGGGTCAGGACACTGCTGAAGACCTTATCCCACTATTTGCTACTGGCACTTTGCATTTGCTGGATCTCTTCTTTATCAACATTGTCCCTTTATTCTTGTAAGCATGTCATGCATGACTATTGTCTTTTAGAGAGTCCTTTTTGCTAACAGCTGCATAATATCTTTTTATACTAAGTACCAGGTGCAGAATTAATGACATCACTTTTGATGTCAGTAAATGTGCAAGCATGATGTGGCTAATTAAGTGATCAGTGTTATAGCAATGAAATCTCAAACAAATTTGGGACACCAGCTTACAAAATGTTGTCTGATCAACATGTATGAACAATCCTTTACATGAATGCCTGTGAATGGAAACATGACAGGAATTAACAAAAATACTAAAAAGATGCAAGAAAGAGCAATGCCTGCCTAAATGGCTAAAAGGGCACCAGCTAAGATAAGATAGTGCTTATGTAGAATTATTCTCTCCATCAAAGCATAATTATCAATATAAATGAACATTTACATTGATTGGACTGAACTCGTCTAATAGTCAGATGCAAATGAGCTATAAGACTTCACAGCAGTTCTTAGAACTGTCAGATCAGCCTGCTACTAGGATAAAATCAACATGAACCGATCACAGCAGACGGGAACGAAGGGTTGCACACTGACACGTAACTTTGTGTATTATAACAACAGGCAATGGCTATTAGAAGTTTCATAAGCATGGATTCATCAGTAATTTTCTGCCTGCATCAAAACATTTTTAAAACGTGTAAAAAATAAAGAAAATCTAAATCCATATTCTGTAAAATGTACATACATGCACCTACAAACATCAAAGGATACGAAGATGCATATTACTTTTACTTCATATGCTGTCGACAGAATGAAGGACAGGAGCAGATGTTGTGTCTTGTATATATGTGCTGTACTGCAGACGATTATGTGAAGATGTTTTTTATTAAGCTTTTGCATTACTACTTTACTGTTGCAAACTTCCATTAATTCTTAACCATTTAATAGTAACAGCAAAACAGATATCAAATGTTGCTGTACTAATAATGAATAGTCTTTCTTATTAGAAAGATTAGAGAAATAATAATGTCATCATAAAGCCAAGCAAGAAATGCCAGCATCTGATCCCTTTACAAAAATAAATGGTCTCAGCAGCATTTTTAAAAATAATTACATGACTAGATTAGGACACAGTATAGTAACACTCTTGCCATTCAAGGAAAAAAAAAATAAAATGATGTTGTCTATGTAAAACAGAAAGGCAAGACTACATCCTCCAAGACAGTATAAATACCTTGTGTCCAGTTGCAATCCTTGTCAGTTACATGAGAAATAAACTGTGCTGACTCAACTGTTATGTTTTGCTTGCCTGTCATTTAATTGCCTGTTATTCTAACTGCTTGTTATTGCTCCTCATAGATGCACTTGTACAATCAGATTATAAAAACATTATGCTATTATTAAAGCTCTAGAGGCAGAAACAGACAGCAACTTAAATTTTTTTTGGTGAATAGCAACCAAAGTCAGAAAAACATATTTTCTAGCCTGTCTAGTTCTAAATGGTATATGTAATCACTCCAGGGAGATGAAAGTATTACTTTATATCTCACCAATCTGACTCAGAACATGAAAAGGTATAATTTCTTTAAAAAAAAGGGGGGGGGGGTTGGAAATCCTGACCTAATCAGCAAGGCTTCAAGTACTGTCATTATATTATGTTCCTTCGCTGAGATAACTTCCTGGTCTATAAGGAAATATCTAATCCAGTACTTTTTTGAATGTTAGTGTCTAGATTCATTGCTGGGGAACTCACACCTAATATTTAAAATAGATAAAAACATATTACAGATGCATTACACATTACCTTCCAGTTTTATGGAAATAAAGGATCTTACAATCAGAATAAGCAATTCATTCACTTCCTTCAAAAATAATGTTAACAAACACAGACACACACACACACACACACACACACACACACACACACGCGCGCATGCATACATCTATATGTATATCAATATGCATATATTAAGATCTAAATCTAGATATCTGTGTGTGTGGATGCACAAGAATATACGGGAATGCTCACATGTCAACATCGTGAATGTCAACATGTAAAAATCGACATTTGTGATATCGACACCTCAACATGCATGCTAAGTGCATAAACTCAGGGCATGGAAATAGCAAAATAGTTTTTTGTAGGAAAGCAAGCATGCCTGCAAACCCCGCACCCCCTGGAAACTATATATAAGTATGAGATCACACTCCCTGGGGAAGAAGCATATTCCCCAAACCTAGGACTGTCGATCTCACATACTTGTTGACCATCTGTTTTGTCAGCGAAAGTATGTTGTGTTGACAAAACACATCAACCAAATCAGAAGTAACCATATATATATATACACATATAAACACAAATATATATAAATATATATATATGGGTCTATTTCTAAATTTTGAAGTTTCAAAACTTATGTTCAAGACCATAACATCAAAGTTTTGAAACAATATATTAAAAAAATGAAAACAAAAACTTTTTTTTTATGTTTTTGCAGGCCCCTGCACTCCCCTGTACACCCCCTGCTCAATAAATATTACCAACTCCAAGACTGCACTATAGCGAAGAAAACAGTAAATATACCATTCCACATGTAATGCGATCTCCATTTAAATGGTTCGATCTTTCAAAACTTACATCTTATGGTCTTGACCATAAGAAATTTCAAGGTTTGAAACATCAAAATGTAAAAGTAGACCCATTTATATATATATATATATATATATATATATATATATATATATATATATATATATATATATATATATGGGTCTACATTGTATAACTGAATTTACACCTACCCGAATATCTAATCACCGAGACGACTTCACCTAAACTTTAAATCGCCAAAGTTACAGATCACAGCACTTTTTCATAGGGACATGAACCACATGGCCACCAGGGCAAAATAACAACACTGATAAAAAATAAACCTGCCAGAGTGGAGGGCTGTGAACCCAACATCCCCCCTAACTAAATATATCAACTTTGAGATTGCACTACACTGGGGAAAAAGACAAAGTTCACCCTGGTGACCAAGTGTTTCGTTTACCTATGAAAAAGTGATGTGATCCATAGCTTTGGTGATTAGAGGATTATGTGAAAATTCGGGTAAGTGTAATTTTGGTTATACGAGGTAGACCCATGTATACATATATATATATATATATATATATATATATATATATATATATATATATATATATATATAAAATATATGTTATTTATTTATTTATTTATTTATTGCACATTTATTGACCAGGTTAGTCCAACTGGATGCATGTCCATGTTCAGTAGAGGCCTGGGGAGATAAGCTCCATTAAGCAAAGTAATAACAATGATTATAATAATGAATTACAAGAAGGTACACCATAAAAATATACTAACAAAAATCTGTTACATGAGTATCTGAATACAAGATGTGTTGTCATTATTAAACAATGATAGTAATAATGAATTACAAGAAGGTACACCATAACAATATACTAACAAAAACCTGTTACATGAGTATCTGAATACAAGATGTGTTGTCATTATTAAACAATGATAGTAATAATGAATTACAAGAAGGTACACCATAACAATATACTAACAACAACCTGTTACATGAGTATCTGAATACAAGATGCGTCATCATTATTAAACAATGATAGTAATAATGAATTACAAATAGGTACACCATAACAATATACTAACAAAAACCTGTTACATGAGTATCTGATACAAGATGTGTTGTCATTATTAAACAATGATAGTAATAATGAATTACAAATAGGTACACCATAACAATATACTAACAAAAACCTGTTACATGAGTATCTGATACAAGATGTGTTGTCATTATTAAACAATGATTATAATAATGAATTACAAGAAGGTACACCATAACAATATACTAACAAAAACCTGTTACATGAGTATCTGATACAAGATGTGTTGTCATTACTAAACAATGATAGTAATAATGAATTATAAAAAGGTACACCATAACAATATACTAACAAAAACCTGTTACATGAGTATCTGATACAAGATGTGTTGTCATTATTAAACAATGATAGTAATAATGAATTACAAAAAGGTACACCATAACAATATACTAACAAACACCTGTTAAATGAGTATCTGATACAAGATATGTTGTCATTATTAAACAATGATTGTAATAATGAATTACAAGAAGGTACACCTAAACAATATACTAACAAAAACCTGTTACACGAGTATCTGATACAAGATGTGTTGTCATTATTAAACAATGATAGTAATAATGAATTACAAGAAGGTACACCATAACAATATACTAACAAAAACCTGTTACATGAGTATCTGAATACAAGATGTGTTGTCATTATTAAACAATGATAGTAATAATGAATTACAAATAGGTACACCATAACAATATACTAACAAAAACCTGTTACATGAGTATCTGATACAAGATGTGTTGTCATTATTAAACAATGATAGTAATAATGAATTACAAAAAGGTACACCATAACAATATACTAACAAAAACCTGTTACATGAGTATCTGATACAAGATGTGTTGTCATTATTAAACAATGATAGTAATAATGAATTACAAATAGGTACACCATAACAATATACTAACAAAAACCTGTTACATGAGTATCTGAATACAAGATGTGTTGTCATTATTAAACAATAATAGTAATAATGAATTACAAATAGGTACACCATAACAATATACTAACAAAAACCTGTTACATGAGTATCTGATACAAGATGTGTTGTCATTATTAAACAATGATAGTAATAATGAATTACAAGAAGGTACACCATAACAATATACTAACAAAAACCTGTTACATGAGTATCTGATACAAGATGTGTTGTCATTATTAAACAATGATAGTAATAATGAATTACAAATAGGTACACCATAACAATATACTAACAAAAACCTGTTACATGAGTATCTGAATACAAGATGTATCGTCATTATTAAACAATGATAGTAATAATGAATTACAAGAAGGTACACCATAACAATATACTAACAAAAACCTGTTACATGAGTATCTGATACAGGATATGTTGTCATTATTAAACAATGATAGTAATAATGAATTACAAAAAGGTACACCATAACAATATACTAACAAAAACCTGTTACATGCGTATCTGATACAAGATGTATCGTCATTATTAAACAATGATAGTAATAATGAATTACAAGAAGGTACACCATAACAATATACTAACAAAAACCTGTTACATGAGTATCTGAATACAAGATGTGCTGTCATTATTAAACAATGATAGTAATAATGAATTACAAATAGGTACACCATAACAATATACTAACAAAAACCTGTTACATGAGTATCTGATACAGGATGTGCTGTCATTATTAAACAATGATAGTAATAATGAATTACAAGAAGGTACACCATAACAATATACTAACAAAAACCTGTTACATGAGTATCTGATACAAGATGTGTTGTCATTATTAAACAATGATAGTAATAATGAATTACAAGAAGGTACACCATAACAATATACTAACAAAAACCTGTTACATGAGTATCTGAATACAAGATGTGTTGTCATTATTAAACAATGATTATAATAATGAATTACAAGAAGGTACACCATAACAATATACTAACAAAAACCTGTTACATGAGTATCTGATACAAGATGTGTTGTCATTATTAAACAATGATAGTAATAATGAATTACAAGAAGGTACACCATAACAATATACTAACAAAAACCTGTTACATGAGTATCTGATACAAGGTGTGTCATCATTATTAAACAATGATAGTAATAATGAATTACAAGAAGGTACACCATAACAATATACTAACAAAAACCTGTTACATGAGTATCTGATACAAGATGTGTTGTCATTATTAAACAATGATAGTAATAATGAATTACAAGAAGGTACACCATAACAATATACTAACAAAAACCTGTTACATGAGTATCTGATACAAGATGTGTCATCATTATTAAACAATGATAGTAATAATGAATTACAAGAAGGTACACCATAACAATATACTAACAAAACCTGTTACATGAGTATCTGATACAAGATGTGTTGTCATTATTAAACAATGATAGTAATAATGAATTACAAGAAGGTACACCATAACAATATACTAACAAAAACCTGTTACATGAGTATCTGATACAAGATGTGTTGTCATTATTAAACAATGATAGTAATAATGAATTACAAGAAGGTACACCATAACAATATACTAACAAAACCTGTTACATGAGTATCTGATACAAGATGTGTTGTCATTATTAAACAATGATAGTAATAATGAATTACAAGAAGGTACACCATAACAATATACTAACAAAATCCTGTTACATGAGTATCTGATACAAGATGTGTTGTCATTATTAAACAATGATAGTAATAATGAATTACAAGAAGGTACACCATAACAATATACTAACAAAACCTGTTACATGAGTATCTGATACAAGATGTGTTGTCATTATTAAACAATGATAGTAATAATGAATTACAAGAAGGTACACCATAACAATATACTAACAAAAACCTGTTACATGAGTATCTGATACAAGATGTGTTGTCATTATTAAACAATGATAGTAATAATGAATTACAAGAAGGTACACCATAACAATATACTAACAAAAACCTGTTACATGAGTATCTGATACAAGATGTGTTGTCATTATTAAACAATGATAGTAATAATGAATTACAAGAAGGTACACCATAACAATATACTAACAAAAACCTGTTACATGAGTATCTGATACAAGATGTGTTGTCATTATTAAACAATGATAGTAATAATGAATTACAAGAAGGTACACCATAACAATATACTAACAAAACCTGTTACATGAGTATCTGATACAAGATGTGTTGTCATTATTAAACAATGATAGTAATAATGAATTACAAGAAGGTACACCATAACAATATACTAACAAAAACCTGTTACATGAGTATCTGATACAAGATGTGTTGTCATTATTAAACAATGATAGTAATAATGAATTACAAGAAGGTACACCATAACAATATACTAACAAAAACCTGTTACATGAGTATCTGATACAAGGTGTGTCATCATTATTAAACAATGATAGTAATAATGAATTACAAGAAGGTACACCATAACAATATACTAACAAAAACCTGTTACATGAGTATCTGATACAAGATGTGTTGTCATTATTAAACAATGATAGTAATAATGAATTACAAGAAGGTACACCATAACAATATACTAACAAAACCTGTTACATGAGTATCTGATACAAGATGTGTTGTCATTATTAAACAATGATAGTAATAATGAATTACAAGAAGGTACACCATAACAATATACTAACAAAAACCTGTTACATGAGTATCTGATACAAGATGTGTTGTCATTATTAAACAATGATAGTAATAATGAATTACAAGAAGGTACACCATAACAATATACTAACAAAACCTGTTACATGAGTATCTGATACAAGATGTGTTGTCATTATTAAACAATGATAGTAATAATGAATTACAAGAAGGTACACCATAACAATATACTAACAAAACCTGTTACATGAATTATCTACAGAAGGTACACATAACAATATACTAACAAAAGATGTGTTGTCATTATTAAAC
>NC_056726.1:1492613153-1492637003 GCF_019279795.1 Protopterus annectens
TTTTGAAAATTCAAATATAATCACACAATGATCTATAAATAACACATCAATGGTATCTACCCTTACCCAATCTGTAACTTCTTAAAACAGAAAATAATTTATTTCCATCTGAGTGTTTTCTCCTATATGCATATTTCCTTTCTTAAGTCAAACTTAAAAGAAACTTGATTTCATAATTTTCCCAATCTCATTTACAGCTTTCTTAATTTTCCCTTCCTTCTACTTAAATTACAATTAACAATAGTATGAAAACCCACTGAAGCCACCACAACCCACAATATGAAACTGTTTATTTAAAATAACAGATGGGAGCTTTCGAACTGTTGCTATCAGATCTAAAACACTTTGCATTCAACCATATCTAAAAGTACAATTAACCAATAAAATCAATAACAAGGTCTACGCCCCTTTAGTAGAGGTTTACAACCATTTAAACCTGGTTTGTGATTTGCTTGTAGATCAGCTATCCATTTTAACTCAGCTAATTCTGTATAATGTTTAATATCCCTACCTCTTATACTCTCGTGTTGTATTTGCAGTACCATAAAGAAAAACTATGTCCTGTATTTAGTTCAATATGCAGAAATAATGCATTATTCTTCAGACCTAGTCTAGTGTCACTCAAGTGTTGTAATATACACTGTTTTAGCATTATATTGGTCTTCCCAACATAGAATGCCATACATAATAAGCACTTAGCTAAATAAACATTTTTCTTCCTGCAGTCTGCATACATCCTGGGGATATATTTCCTATCAGATCCCAGATGTACAAAAACATTTGCACTATTAATGTACTGACACCCCTTGCACTTCTTACATGGGAAGGTACCTTCTCTAACATTCCTTAGTATAGGTGGCAATGGATAAACAGTTTTACATAGAATCTGCTTCAAATTTAAATTATTTGTATAAGCAAATCTGGGATAAGCCCCTACCACTGCTTTCAACTTATCATCAGTATGCAAAATTTTCCAATTCGTCTTTATCACATGACAGATACTATCAATATCACTGTTATAGTGAAGAACCATCCTTGGATGGAATCCATTATCTGAATCTCATTCATGGACATTTACAGTCTTATCATGATTTGCTTTAAACCAAGGCCTTCCTCTATTCCCCCTCCATCTTTTTGTTCTATCTGTTAGTTTATGCACTGTCTTCTCTGGGTATCCCCATGTAGCTAACATATGTTGCATCTCATTCAACTACTTTTTATAAATACTATCTTTGGTGCATAGCCTAGAGATTCTTGGGATTTGCCCACTAACAACATTTTCAAAAATGTATCTAGGGTGCATACTATCATACATCAAGAGATTGTTTCTCCAACAATCTGTCCTATGTGCCCTAGTTTGTATTTTCTTATTCCTATCTTTATATATTTTTACATCTAAAGCAAACACTGGGGATGCACAAGCCAGTGCATTTCTTTGTGCCGGTCCCAAGCCCAGATAAATAGGGAGGGTTGTGTCAGGAAGGGCATTCAGTGTAAAATTTTGCCAAATCATACATGCAGACAACAGTACAAAAATACATAACGGATCAGTCAAGGCCCGGGTTAACAACGACCACCACCAGTACTGTTGGTCAACAGGGTGCTGGCGGAAATTGGGCTACTGTTGGCTGAAGGAGGAGAAGATGGGGAAGGCATGCCTGAAGGCAGGTAAAGGCTAGGACTGTGATAATGAGGTTCAGAACTTTGAATGTTGGCAGTATGACTGGTATAGGGAGAGAGCTAGCTGATATGATGGACCGAAGAAAAGTTGGTATATTGTGTGTGCAAGAGACCAGATGGAAGGGGAGCAAGGCTAGGTGTATCGAAGGTGGTTTCAAATTGTTTTATCATGGTGTGGATGGAAGGAGAAATGGCGTAGGCATTATCCTGAAGGAACAGTATGCTAAGAGTGTTTTGGAGTTAAAAAGAGTGTCGGATAGAGTGATGTTTATGAAGCTGGAAATTGATGGTGTAATGATGAATGTTGTTAGTGCATATGCTCCACAAGTTGGGTGTGCAATGGATGAGAAAGAAAAAGTTTGGAGTGAGTTGGATGAAGTGGTGATGACTGTACCCAAGGGTTAGAGACTGGTGATTGGAGCAGATTTCAATGGGCATGTTGGTGAAGGGAACAGAGGGGATGAGGAAGTGATGGGTAGGTATGGTGTTAAGCAAAGGAATGGAAAAGGTCAGATGGTAATGGATTTTGTGAAAAGGATGGACATGGCTGTGGTGAATACCTATTTTAACAAGAGGGAGGAGCATAGGGTGACATACAAGAGTGGAGGAAGATGCAGACAGGTGGATTATATCTTATGTAGAAGGGCCAGTCTGAAGGTGATTGGAGACTATAAAGTGGTGGCAGGGGAAAGTTTAGTTAGGCAGCATAGGATGGTGTAGGATGATATTGGTGATCAAGAAGAGGAGGAGGAGTGTGAGGGCAGCACCAAGGATCAAATGGTGGAAATTAAAAAAAGGTAATTGTGAGGTGATGTTCAGGGAAGAGTTAAGACAGGCAGTAGGTGGCAGTGAAGAGTTACCGAATAGCTCGGTAACTACAGCAGAGCTAGTAAAAGAGATGGCTAGTAAGGTGCTTGGTGTGACATCTGGAAAGAGGAAGAAGGACAAGGAGACCTGGTGGTGGAATGAAGACGTGCAGGAGAGTATACAGAGAAAGGGGTTGGCAAAGAAGAAGTGGGATTGTCAGAGAGATGAAGAAAGTAGACAGGAGTATAAGTAGATGAGGTGCATGGCAAAGAGAGAGGTGGTGAAGGCTAAGGATAAGGCGTATGAAGAGTTGTATAAAAGGTTGGACACTAAGGAGGGAGAAAAGGACCTGTACCGATTGGCTAGACAGAGGGACCGAGCTAGTAAAGGTGTGCAGCAGGTAAGGGTGATAAAGGATAATGAGGGAAACATACAAGCGAGCAGAGTGTGTTGAGCAGATGGAAAGGGTACTTTGAGGGGTTGAGGAATGAAGAGAATGAGAGGGAGAGAAGGTTGGATGATGTGTGGATAGTGAATCATGAAGTGCAGTGGATTAGCAAGGAGGAAGTAAGGATAGCTATGAAGAGGATGAAGAATGGAAAGGCTGTTGGTCCAGATGACATACCTGTGGAAGCATGGAGGTGTTTAGATGAAATGGCAGTGGAGTTTTTAACTAGATTGTTTAATGAAATCTTGGAAAGTGAGAGGATGCCTGAGGAATGGAGAAAAAGTGTTTCAGTACTGATTTTTACGAATAAGGGTGATGTGCAGAGCTGTAGTAACTACAGAGGGATTAAACTGATCAGTCACAGCATGAAGTTATGGGAAAGAGTAGTGGAAGCTAGGTTAAGATGGGAAGTGATGATTAGTGATCAGCAGTATGGTTTCATGCCAGGAAAGTGCACTACAGATGCGATGTTTGCTCTGAGAGTGTTGATGGAGAAGTACAGAGAAGGTCAGAAGGAGTTGCATTGTGTCTTTGTGAATTTACAGAAAGCATATGACAGGGTGCCTAGAGAGGAGTTGTGGTATTGTATGAGGAAGTTGGGAGTGTCAGAGAAGTATGTAAAAGTGGTACAGGATGTGTACGAGGGAAGTGTAACAGCAGTGAGGTCTGCGGTGAGAGTGACGGATGCATTTATGGTGGAGGTGGGATTACATCAAGGATCATCTCTGAGCCCTTTCTTATTTGCAATGGTGATGGACAGGTTGACAAATGAGATCAGACAGGAGTCCCCGTGGACTATGATGTTTGCAGACGACATTGTGATCTGTACTAAGAGTAGGGAACAGGTGGAGGAGACCCGGGAGAGGTGGAGATATGCTCTAGAGAGAAGAGGAATGGAGGCCAGCAGGACTAAGACAGAATATATGTGTGTGAATGAGAGGGAGGATAGAGGAATGGTGAGGATGCAGGGAGTAGAGGTGGTGAAGGTGGATGAGTTTAAGTACTTGGGATCAACAGTTCAGAGTAATGGTGAGTGTGGAAGAGAGGTGAAGAAGAGAGTACAGGCAGGATGGAGTGGGTGGAGAAGAATGTCAGGAGGGATTTGTGACAGACGAGTACCAGTATGAGTGAAAGCGAAGGTCTACAAGTGGGTAGTGAGACCAGCTATGTTATATGGGTTGGAGACAGTGGCATTGACAAAAGGGCAGGAGTCAGAGCCTGGACATGATTAGGAATAAGTATATTAGAGGGTCAGCTCAGGTTGGAAGGTTTGGAGACAAAGCCAGAGAGGCAAGATTATGTTGGTTTGGACATGTGCTGAGGAGGGATGCAGAGTATATTGGGGAAAAGATGCTAAGGATGAAACTGCCAGGTAACAGGAAAACAGGGAGGCCTAAGATAAGGTTTATGGATGTGGTGAGAGAGGACATGCAGGTGGTTGGTGTGACAGAGCAAGATGCAGAGGACAGGAAGAAATGGAAACAGTTGATCTGCTGTGGCTACCCCTAACGAGAGCAGCCGAAAGAAGAAGAAGAAGATATATTTTTACATCTAAAAAATATATCACTTCTACAGAATAATTAACAGTGAATTTTAAAAAATCTGTACTGTTTTCCAAATAGCTAACAAACATGTTTAAATCCTCCACAGTGCCACCCCACAGAATAAATATATAATCAACAAATTTGCGATATAACTTAATCTATTCTTTCTATTGATGAGTATTGGAAAAAATATGTTTATTCTCCCAATGCGCCAACTCCAGGTTGGCATAGGTGTTGGCGCATGGGGTACCCATGGCAACACCCGTGTGTTGCCAATAGCACTGATCATAAAACATAAACAAATTATTTTCCAATATTAGCTCAAGAAAAATACATATTGGTAAAATGATCTGTTCATCTAGAATGGCCAGTGCTGAAATAAATTGTTTCACTGCTAACACACCATAGGTTTTTGGAATTATCATAAACAAATTGTTTACATCTAGAGTAACAAACAAATAATCCTCATCCAAATTTGCAGACTCATAAAAATCATACAATGAATGTAAAAAGCATGAAGCATCACTGATTACCGCTGGTGCATATGACAAAATTCCTTTAAGTTTCTTCTCAACCCATATTGACAGAAATTCCGTGACCCAACCCTGACCTGATAGTATAGGTCTATAGGGTGGGTTATATAAATTATTATGGATCTTGGGTAAACCCTTCAACACCGGTGTAATTGGCTGTTATACTACAACAAATGTATATATATCTTCAGATATAACATGTGACTTGAACAGGCCATATAAAGAAATGTTCATGTTGTATTAAATTATTAACCTGTTTACGAGCTATAGGGTGATATATAACATTATCACAAAGCATTTTCCACATATCTTGCAAATAACTATCCTTATGTAATACCACAACTCTCCCTCCTTTGTCTGCTGGTCTAATATTCTTCTTCTTCTTCTTCTTCTTCTCCTTCATAATATCCACATTTTTTTAACCTATTAAGTGCTTCATATTCACATTCAGTTAAATTATAATAATCATGCCTTCTCTTACTGGAAATCATTTCAAAGATTTTCATAGTACATATATTTAAAGCAGAAGCTACTGTTAAAGAAGGGTTTATAAGTAGGGCATATTAAATATTGCATGATAACTGTAGGAACCACTCAGAGAATGTTATAAAGGATTGAAAAGAGAAATTGGATACATAATTCACAAAGAAACAGTGGGAAGATATGTGTATGTAAGGTTCCCAAATAGGCAAGAAAGTCTAGAAGATTCATAATTTTACTTGGAAGTGTTTACATAGGTATTTTTATACCCCAAGCAGACTCCAATTATTTTTTTTCTCTGGTGGAGTGCAAATGTTGGAGGTATGATGGGGAAGAAAGAGGTAATTTGGAACATATTTTTGTGAGTATAATGTGTTGGCAGACTTTAAAAATTTCATACAGACTACTCTGTCACAAAAGCTAGGTAAACAAATTTGTGCATCTAAGGAAATTATTTTTTTGATCTATGGTATATAATTGGAATTGCCTAGAATAAGAAGGCCTTGCTGAGTTTAATTCTGGTGGCTGTCAAAAATGAAATTACCAGAAAATGTAAATAAAAGTTTAAACTTACCATACTAGATGTAATGGATTTAGTAACAGATAAAATAACTGGCAGTGCGATCTTTACAAAAGGGTTGCAGCAAATTATAAAAAATGAGAATTGGAAAACTACATGTAGAAAAAGATTTTGGAGGAGGAATGAGGTTTAAGGGAAGGTATGAACTGAATGAGCTATATAATGTTTGATTGGCAATGACTATATACAAGATTATATGGAATGTACAATGTTTACAACTGAAAATATGCCAGTATGGTTTGCTTTCATTTATATAAATGTATGATTGCCTATATCATAAGTGATAATTCAATAAAGATGATTCTTGTTTAAAAAACATCATATTACAGTCTAACTAAAAATGATCTTTTCCCTAACATGTCCTACAAAATCATTGCAATTATTAATAGAGTGCCAAGCACCCCACATTGAAAACAGCACGTTTTTGTATAATCACATATAAAAGGATCCCAATGATCACAATGAAAGCAGGGCTTAGGTTGACCTCAATATCTTAACATAACTTTTTATAAATTATAACAAAACTAGGTAAATGCATTATTTGTCTATCCTTATTTTTCAAACATACTAATATATCCCACTCACCCTCCATAATTTTCTTTTCTTAAGAAATGTCTTATCCTACACTGTTATACATTTTTTTCAAAAAATACTTTGATTTCCTTTTTATCATCATATATAGTTCTAAACTGCAATTTCAGCTTTCTTGTAAACATCCTATCATAGCCCATAATAGCATACTCATTCCAGGGTGATCAAAATTATTTATTTCTCAAATAACATATCGAAACATTTATCTTTTTCAAAAGTTTCCAAAGTTACTTCTTTAAAACATTAATTTACAGAATGTATAAATGCCCCCATTGTACTCTGGGGAAAACCCCAACACACTGATAATACTGTCCCAAACAAAATATCTGACAAAACACTTTCCTTTTTGTGTCTTAATTCTTATAATTGTTTTTTTTTTGTCTCTTAAAAATATTCACATTTTTTTCAGTATGTTATCTCAGCATAACTGCTCACAGATCTGTTCATTATAACATATATAACATACTTTCTTGAATCAGACCAGAAAGCATAGGAACAACAGCCTACTCTTGACCATTAATTCTGTCTGCATTACAATTATTTTGCTCATAATCCTCTTTAATTATTCCCCCTAAAACAATATACAACCAGGCAACAGCAACTCATCATCTGGTTCTGCCTCCTCCATGTCCCTGAATAATTCATTCTCCAAACCACCTTTCTGCAGTTCCATTGTCTGAATGTGCAGCACTGCACTACCTACACAGCTTTTATCCATTTTCATATTTTTGTCATGTACTTTAAATGATTTCTCACTCTCCTTCATGTCAACAGCAATATTTGCATCACTTACCTCAACAGCATTAGCAGACACACTCTCCTCCTGTCACTCCTGCATTGTACTTACTTCTAAGCTCCACCATCCCCAGCTATATGACTGAAAAGAGTAGCGGTCCTTTATTTATATACAAAAATAACACTTATTTACAAAATATTTACATATGTACAAATATATAAATATACAAATTTGTTTAAACATATTCATAATTTTCTGCACAATCATGCTAAATGTTCATCTTTATTAGACCCTCACTACTTTTTCTATGACCACCATATGATTTTACTTAATATTATTGCTAAAATCTATTTACCATTAAACATGATTTCATTTATTCTTTCATTACATATAACCCATATAAAATCAAAGAACTTTTAATCTGTTTAAAATATTCTTTACTTCTATTCTTATAATATACACATTTAATCATATCCATGTTTATTTTATCCACTTCTTTTATATCTTCAAAAAAATCTTCTTTACATAATTACCCCATAATGTTTATACTCTTTTACATTTCAAAACCACGTTCTGTAGTTTCTTCTTCTTGACAATGCAAACATGTTCTATCACTTTTCTTTTTATATGGCAAATTTACTTTTGCTGGCAATTTATCAGTTGCCACAAAAAATCATCACGTTCTACTCTCTGATTACATTATTCACTTCCTATGTTTTAATTTTTTTCATCTGTTAGATTTTCCTATGGTTTTACATTGTCATGTTTCATCATTACATTTTTATACCATACCTTTCTGCCTTTTTTCTATATCATCAAGTTTTATTTTCTACAAAACTATTTTTCTTGGTAAGATTTTATTTCTTCATTTATATACTGTTTTTCTCTTTTACTCTTTTTTAAAATACCCTAAACCTTATCATACTTATATACCATTTGCTACTAATCTCCCATCTTTTTCATTTATCAGCTTTAACTCTTTGTACAAATTAATGAAGTAGCACATGCCACTGGGTTAATTTACCCTAAACCTCCTTCTTCTTTATTTACATACAAAACTCCTCTTTTTACTGGGTTTAATCTAGAACCCCATATAAATAAAAAATATATATCTGCAATAATTCCTTTTCAGATAATGTTGGCAACATAAATACACTTTCTAAGTATGTTACATTTCCCATCAGTACTGAATTAATCAAATATGTTTTTTTTCTGAATGATAATTTATATGTCCTCCAGAAATACATTTGCTTTATTTCTTCAATTGTTTTTTTCTCCACTGAATTTGCTTACATCTTCATTCCCAAATGTTATACCTAACACAGAAATATCATTCATTGTAAAATATTTACCCCAATCTGTACTACATCATCTAAACCTTTATTTTTTCTCTTTATTTAAAGCCATCCCTGTTCATATTTAAACACTCATTTGTACAAAGCATTACTTCTTTTATCCAAATGTTGTTTTTTGCAATTATTATAACATCATCTGTGCATGTTAACAGCACAGGAATTCTAAAACCTTCAGGTGTTATATACACTTCAGTTTGTAATTTATTTCACATACTATAACATTCCTAACTAATGTAAAGATTATACAACTCATTGGACATCCCTGTCTTGCACCACTCTTCATATGTAACTCTTGGGTTAACCAGCCATTTACAAGTATTTTCACTTTATTATTACTATATGCTGGCATGCATAATTTCCTAATCTTCTCACTTAAATTGTATTCTATCATTATTACCCATACAATTTCATATCTAATTGTGTCAAATGCCTTATTAAATTGTTCTATCATGATTTTGTTTCTTCTTTTGTGTTCATAATATCATCCACAATTTCTCTCACTATCCTCAATAATTCTTGACAACCCTTCCCCTTTATACTATATATTCTATCTTCCATAATATTTCCCATTTTAGTTTCAAATCTCTTTTGAATTATTTTCATAAAGATCTTATAATCATTATTATTTAATAATATTGGTCTCCAGTTTTTTAATTAAGTCTCTTCTATCTTCCTCCTTCCATATGAATTTAATTATTTCACTAGATAATTCTTTATACATAAAACCTTCACTTAACCATTCATTCAAAATATTTAAAAATATATTTTTTGCCAACCCCTTAAATTTTTATGCATTTCATATGCTATCCTATCTGGGCCTGCCGCCAAATGTATATTTACTTGTCCTAATACTTTATCTAGCTTATTTAATGAAATCTCCTTTTCCAACTCTTTATTCTTTGTTTCTGTTAACTTTTTTTAGTTTCCATATTTTTTCACTACCTTCTTTTGTTCTTTAAACATTTCTTGTACTTATTGTATTACACTATTCTTAATCTTTTCCTGAGTTATTTCTATTTCTCCTTTTACATTTTTTATTTCTATCATTACACTATCATCTTCCTTTACTAATCTGCTTAAGTAACTTCATACTTCTCCTCTTTTACCCTGTAAAAATATATTTGCTTATATAACAGTTCTTGTATTTTTTCTTGATTTCTTTCATATATTTCTTTTTCTTTGTCAGGTCCTTTCTATCATTATGTTGTAAATCTTCCAATGTATTGTTGTGTGTTCTTTTATATTTTTCTTTCTCTACTTTCCTCACATAATATTGCCACTGTAAAAAAAACATTTTTTTTTATATTTTCCTTAAATATTACCCACCATTCACACCAATTTTTTATCAAATGTTCTCATAGTAATATGATCTTTAGCAGATAAAATCCACTACTGAGACAAACCAGCTGAACTGACCAAGTCCAGAAAGGAAGCCACAACTTAAAAGGAACCATGAATGTTTTACTCAACCCAGCAAAGAACTTTAAGCACAGAAATTAACTGTTTGTTTTTCCTCTGATATGAAGACCTTGAGAGAAACAGCAGGAACGAACATACTCTTATCCAGGGAAGAACTACTGGTGGAGACAGAATCACAACATGAGGAAGAAGAACAGGGACCACTGGCAATGGTCCTAGACAGTAGTTATAGTTATTCTTTTATAGCTGCCAAGAGTAACTTTACTATTTACAAATACAGACAAATATTTTTCACTGTTTCAAAAAGTAAAACACATAAAAGCAAATAATCCAACAAAAATGTCACAGGATATCTTGTCCTGGTGTCTGGTTCTTTTCAAGGAGAAGGTATCCTGTGACATTTTTGTTGGACTGTTTCAAAAAGGTTTTGCCTTCATCCATACACCTACATTCAATTATTTGGCACTCTCACTAAATTCACTGAATTTAAATTCTTTCCTAGAAAAATTAACTTGGGGATACAATTTGATGGTGTTTCACTAGAAAAGGAACAACTATTTAGGAAGTAAAGTATAGCTATGACCATGCCAATAACACAGTACAAGTGTTCACAAATGTATGTGAAAGAGACATTTACAGACAGTATGCTTTGGGTAAGATGAATAACAAAAAATACAATCTCAATATGGAAGAATATTTACTACTAGAAGATATAAAGAAAAAAAATTCTGTCAGAACAATGAAACCTGACAAGGGTGGAGGAGTGGTCATTTCTGGTAACCTTAAGTATATTGATGAAATGTTAAAAATAATTCAAGAAGGAGGTTCATACATCTTTGTCGCTCTGAATGACGTACATCTTTCTTATCATAAGACAGATTTCATAGAAGATAGTCTATTACAACATGCTTTTGATGAACATGTATACAACATTTTAAAGAATCCTAATTCATCAATTCCACCAATATTTGCTATTCAGAAACTTCATAAGAGTTTAACAAATCCCCCAATTACAGCTATTGTCTCTGCTTCTGGTTCGAAGACATATCCATTTGCCATAGGCATTGACAAAATATAAAAAATAATTTTAGGTTTTAAAAACCCATATGCTACAGGATTTCTGGGACTTTATTGGAAGACTATCAAGTCTTTGGCAGAAAGGTTTAATTTTTATTAACCATTGATGTAACACATCTTTTCCTCCTGTATCCCTCAGGATACTGGCCTTGATTTTTTTTTCAACAAGTCCTGGTCAATTTTGATTTTTTTGACAAATAGGCAAATGTCCATTTTAATGGATGTCATGGAAATAGTTTTGAAAAATATCTGTATTTGGTTCAAAGGTGAGATTTACAAGCAGGCCAAAGGTGTGGCAATGGGCATACATTGTGCACCCACTTTTGCCATCCTTTTTATGACTTGGGGCCAACAATTCATATTTCCATCAAAATATCATAAATATATTAAATTATATTTAAGCTATTTGGATGATATTTTTATTTTATGGTGTGGTAAAGCAGATATCATCCTGGAATTCAATGAGTTTCTTAACCCAACCACTATTTTTTTTAATTTACCTATAATGTTAATTCTATTGAACTTAACTCTTTAGACACAACTATTTCTAAAGGACCCGAAGGTCTCTATTTGCATATTTACAGAAAACCTACATTTTCAAACAGCTACATCCACTTCAGTAGTGGTCACGCTTTTTCCTAGAAGAAAAGTTTAGTTAAGGGACAATTTGGAAGGTTAGCCTGCATGATTTCAAACAGACATACATTCTACATTCAAAGAATTAAATTTCAATCTATGTATATTGAAAGAGGATATCCATCAAATTTAGTTTGCTCATTGATTGAGATTTTTATGGGTTAGGGTACCAAATACGTCCCTTTGATGGGAATAGGATTAGATGAACATCAGGAAAGTTCAAATAGTAGAATCCCCAGTAATACATTCCAGAAAAATGTTTCTATTGGGACTGAAAATGATGAAACGTATGAAAATAAGGACAAAAATAAATACCCCAGAGCCGTTGCACCGTAATACAACACTAGTTCTAAATCTAAAATTAAAAATATAATTTCCAACTATTGGAATATCCTCACAAGTGAATATAATATAAGAAGTATTGTTGGATCAAAACCTAAATTTATTTTTAAAAAGGCTAATAATATCAAAAACAGCTTAAAAATGAACAAATGTACCAGAACTTAGTTTAATAAGGAACTACCATGTGTGGTAGATGCAGTCAATACAAATATATTTTTGACAATAGATGCCTCTCTTTACATAAGCTCAATTCTACCATTTATACCCAGGATGGTAACTGTTTTAGTAAGGGGCTTGTGTGCTTGGTGGTTTGTTCAACCTGCCAGCAATTTTATGTGGGCAAGACTAAGAGGCATTTAAGGAAATACATCTATGAACACTGCTATGATATTTCCAAGCACAATGAAAATAAAACACTTTACAGACATTCTATTCAATGTTGAGATTTTAAGTGCTTTTTATTTTTTATTTTACAAAAAGTTTCATTGAGCCCTAGAGGGTGACCCTAAAAGGACACTTTAGGAAACAAAAAAAACTAGCATGGATCATAATATTAGATGCCACCCATACATTTGGCATCAATGATAATATCTATGTAGTTTTGATACTTAAGAAAAAAGCTCTTAAATTACAATGTAATTTAGTTTTAACTATTAATGTCTTTTATTCAAAATCAGTTCCTACTAAATTTTACTAATGTTGATTTTTTATTATCTTTTTACTAAGTTATTGGTTTTATATATTTTTATATATTTTCATACTTCAAATATTTCCTAATGTTGCAACCTTCTTGTATCATCTTAAAGAAATGTTTTATTGATAGTTCTATTCAAATGTTCCATATTTAGTGCAAAGGGTTCAGAAAGGGTTAACATCTTTAATATAATATATGTTATAGCACAGTGTCTCCTCAAAATACATTGCCTCATTATCTAATGTTATCTAATTTCAACTGATTTAATTAATTGACTGTTTATACTGGGTGCTTCTAAAACCATTTTTACATGTTCGGAAGAAGTCTGCACTGTTAATTATCAGATGAAAAGATGAATGTGCTTAAAGTTCTTTGCTGGATTGAATTAAATTTTTGTGGCTCCTTTTAAGTTGTGTCTTCCTTTCTGGAGTTGGTCAATTGAGCTGATTCAACTCTATAGTGGAATTTATCTGTTACTAGTTTTTGGATTTTCATTTCATCCACTACTTTACTTTGTTTTAAGGACAGAGCTTACTTTCAATAGGGGCCGGGGGAGAAACGTCCAGACACATGTCTTATTTTTTTTAGATCTAACAGAAAACCTGTGCAACCTTTTTGGGTTTGAGTACATTTGTAATGTTAATTTTCCAGATTTACTGATATTATGCAGTGAAGTACATCAACATATTTCTGATATAGTATTTTCAACTCAACGTTTGCAGATTTGTCATAAGGTTTTAAATTGGATTTCAATTTATCTTTATCAGACTGCAAAGACATCAACTCCTTATTCTACTTTTTATTTTACATAAGTACCAATTTTTAACTCTTCCATAACCTTTTAAAGAATCTGAGAGAATTACTTCTGAAACTTCTCCATTGTTATTCATTTCACTGTATTGATCTATTTTGTAGACACCATTCCTTAAAATCTTTTCATTTTACTATATAAGCAAGGATTCTCTGATAGTAAATCAAATTACTTGGCTTTAACATTAACATAAATATAATAGCATTGTCATCAAATAAAGGATATGAAGTTTGATGTATCTTCAATTTTAGTAAATAAACTACTACAAATAACTTTATCAGTGTTTGTCTAGGTGCCAAATCTATAAGAATAATGTGTAAAGTTAAGAGAGTTAGTTGATTTAATATCATAGGTGTCTCACAAAGGCTAAGAATTAATAAGATGATCTAAGTGTTCCAATACTGAGGATAGTTTAGAAACCTTATCAGTAGTTGTGTCTTTACTAGAAATAATACAGTTAAAATCTCCTGCAATAATCAGTTCACCATTTGTATATAAGGCTTTACTATTCAAATATTTCTTAGCAATGTTGCCTTCAATTACAGGCATCCAGTAAGACTTCACAAAAGTATAAGTGCTTTTTTGTCAGTTTCTACTACTGCTAAATGCAACATGCCTTTTTATCAGAATAGGCATTCAATAGTTTACGCATATGTAATGAATTTCTCCAAAAATAAGAGTGCGTCTTCTTTTTGATTTAAAATGAGAGCTCATAAGAGATGAATAATCTTTTAACATCAATCTTTCTACATCTTCAGATAACAAATGCATTTCTTGTAAGAAAATTATGTGAGCTTTATGCAGTTTTAAATATGTGTTTATGCTACTTGTCTTCAATAGATTATTAGGTCCATTATTGTTTAATGAGAGACAATTATATGTCGACATTCATAAGAACATGTAAATGGACTGATTTAAGATGATTTAAATTAAAATATAATAACCAGGTACTAATAATTGTTGTTATGGACAGATAAAAAAAAACACAATTTCAAAACTTATATACATTCAAACCTCCCATTATGTAACAAAAATTCCTTGATTTGATGATATAATCATACAAATTACATACAAACCAGCCCATCCCAATGTTACCGAGCTAAACAGTTGCTACTGCTTCTTAATTTAAAACAGTATTATTAATTATAACTATTTAGAGCACACTCAAGTTATGTTAAAGTAAAAAGGTATAAAGTATTAATTTGAGAAATATTAATATTTAAGATTAAAGAAGTATAAAGTTGGAAATGTTAATAATAAAGAATATTATGTATTTCTGAATATATCAAAAATATCCCAGAAATAATGCATTTCAGCTTTCTGTATTTGATCAAGACATTTTTATAGTAATTTCTTCTAATTAATCCTAGTGTGGAAAATTATATAAATAGCCTAGTATTTAAGCATTTATATGGTAGAAATAAATAAAACAGGCAACACCTATAACACATTAACCTACAGAAATCATAACACCAATACATATCAAAATCATGTATCATAAAACTTTTAAAGTCATTTAATAACATTGGTGAAATGGTGAAAGTAATAGAATATGGGCAGGTGAAAGTAATAGAATATGAAAGTATAACTAAAAAGTGCTACAATTTAAAATGACATATTTGTGTGTATTGTATGTGCTTCTATATGCATAACATATTTACATGGATGTGCATACATATAACTGTGTGTATGTGTTTGCAAATAATGAGTAGACGCTTGATAAGAAAATTAACAGTTAAGAGAATGAATATGTTCTATGTATGTATGCGTGGCAGTTATACAAATGAATGAATGTTTTTAAGTGAATGTTTCTTTGTATTATGACTGTATGTATGTTACTATCAATACCTTCAGTAGTTGTAATATACATTCAACATCTAAATTCTGTACAGGGAGCATTCTTTTCTGATTATATTTTAAGTATCATGTGCTTACAGATTTGCTTTTAATATTTTTCACTGCCATTTTCTGAAATGTGCGGATCACGTTTTTGTATTCATCATACAATAGGAGATGAAAAATGTTTGAAATGATTTAGAAGTCAGTTTAGTAAAAAATAAAATGACATATTTCACTAAAAAATGCAGAACATTTCAAAGAGTTAAATCTGCTCAGTAATATTATTTTCCAATAATTAGTAAAGTCACTCTGAGTAATTAAGGCAAGAGATGTTGAGCAGATTAAGGAATTTTAAGAATCTTCACCTCTAAACTGTTCCATGTAGCACAGAAGACTACAGCTTATATTAAAGAATAAGTATATAATAGGTTCATAGGTTCATACTAGGCTATCTGCCCAAGGGCATTTATAAGCCTAGCCCATAGTTATGTGGCTTTCACCACCCCTTTAGTTTGAATAAAAACTATGCCTATCATTTTGCTGTGCCTCTGTCAAGCAGTGACACTGAAGTAATCCCTGGGGAATGGTATATCACACCACAAAAAATAGATAAATGCATGTCAGGAGTGCCTCCACCTCCCCCGTAACTGAAAGCACTGATTTCTGACCAGAGTACTGATAAACTCTAAATGAGCAAGTTGAAAGTTACATTACATATAAATATTAGGATAAAAGAAAGTAAAATCTGAGGCAGATAAAGTACAATGGCTTTCAATTACAAAGTAATGTTTAAATAATGTAACCAAAAAGAATGTTGCATTTTTTTAGGAAAGTTGCAGAGCATGCCAGAATGGGACCAGTAAAACAAAATGCCAGAATGTGAGGCCTTAGACTACAAAAAAGTACTGCTTTTGCTTACACTCAAAGCACAGGGAGTCACATCTACTGCTAGAATATCATTAGATCACCATACTGCACATGTCAAATGTCATGTAAGTCCCTCCTAAAATACAACAGAATGGGTTTAAAAATGAACTTGTTTGCCCTGGGAGTTATGAATATTTTCCTATTTCTATTAAAACACATATAGAAATGTTGTTATATGCAAATTAATATCTTTAGAGAAGTCAAATAAATATATTTCTCTCAGAGCAAATTTATAATCACCGCTAATGGTTTCTAGTCAAATGTCTGTAAAAGTAATTTTGTATAAAAAACAGTTTTATAGCAACTGGTGCGCAGAGGTGTGAACCATATGTTATCCCATATAACATATGCTAGCTTCTTGCATACTTGTTTTCCTTTGTATTTAATAATGAAGTGTTCCCTGTGTTTAATCTTACAGTTTTGTTGCATTGCACAGCTCTTTTAGGCATCACATGAGGTGTTAGATTTCACAATTACATTTTGAGGAAAGCATTGGGACAACTGTATACTGAAGTAATACCAAAAGGTTGTGGGGTATTTAGTTTTGTAGGCAGTTGGTTATACATTGTGTAAATACATCTGTAGACCCTTTAATTATGAATAGACAAGTGTGGTCAGTAAATATGTATTTTAGTTTGAGTGTGTTTTTGCATGTGGATGTCTGTATGTATATAGAATTGCAATGCAGCATCATTTACTTAAGAATAGATGCTTAATGTGTATGTTACCAACTTTCAGGTGATAAATCTCTCTCTATAACAATATTTTAATAACCTGCCAGATGTTATGTATAACACGTTGTTCTCTGTTTACATGCTCTCAGCTCCATTCAAGCTATACATTTTTAAGTATTCTGTATTCCACCAACAGTTTTGATGCTTAACTACATCTTTGTATTATATCTCGTCTTCCATTATCTGTGAATCACCCATAGTCTATGTGTTTGTTATATATTTTTTCTGAGATTAAACCTTTAGGTGTGCCATTGTCTGTTGTGAGAAGCAGATCAGGTATTGTACTTAATTTAATGAAACTATCTGTTCATGTGAAAAATCTGTATTCTGAGGGAGCACAGTTAGAAAATACAAGATAGCCCTTGAACAATGCAAATGTTAGAAAATGCCAGAAATATAAGACATAGCTAGCAAAGAAGTTAATGGTTTGAACTTGCATAAATGAAATGTGGATATGAAACAATATATTAGGTCAGTGACAATAATGGATCAGTTAAGGAAAGTAAACTTTAAAATATCATGACTCAGAATCCCAAATCCTGAATGTTATAGAAACAGAGAAACTGTAGAGCAAATTCCATTACTGTAATAGGTACGTCTTTGTTTAGCAGAAGTGTTCTATATAACAGTAACTTCCTTATTACTAAAGTTATATTTGCTTTTTCAGCTTCTTTCATGAGACATTAAAGCTAGTAATATTGTTTTAAATAAGCATGTTCATAGGTTTAGGTTCATAGGTTAGTACTAGGCTAACTGCCCTTGCGAGCCATTTTAAGCCTAGCCAGTAATCCCCTGTGAGATTCAAACCCTGTACCTTGTGTTTGTAAGGCAAACACCTTAACCATTAGACCACCCTCTCTCATCACTAAAAATGAGTTATTACTCTGTACTGTAATGATCTGCTACATGAGTATTTTATATTTACACTATTTTTATATAAATGATACAACTTTCACTGAGCTATAATTAGGAAGACTAGAAGATCTCACTAAACAGAGAGTAGCACCAGATGTCTTTAAGGCTGCAGATGTCTTATTTATCTTCTTCCCACTGATTTCTTCTTTCCTTTTTTATTTTAATTATTCATTTTTTTAAAGATAGTGAGCATAAATGCTACATGGATATATTCTGAAATTAACTAGATTATTTTTAAATGTTCTATTTTTGTGTTTCTGCTGCTCATTTTAACATTCTAAATGTTCACTTGCTGTAAATGAGGGTTAATGTTCAAAGTGCCATTCCTGCAGCACAGGCAGCTTGAACATGGAACCTAGACTGTTATAAGTTGAAAATAGCTTCAGGTATGTGAAAAAAATTAACTAATATTAATTATCAGTTACTGTAAAAAAACAATCAATATTATCTCAAATTCTTTGAACAACAGCCCAAGTGATGAACAAACATCACACAAGTTAAACCTATTAAAAGAAAGTGAAGTAATGTATATAAATGATTTTCAAGCAGGCAAAAAAACATTCAACACAACACCCCCACAGATAAGCTTTTCACCTACAACAACATTCACCAGATAGAATAACCAAAATAAAAAAAAAACAGATTACTTGAAATTATGTATATAAAGTATATATAAAGTAAGTGGATTAGTTAAACATTAATGACCTCCCCCACACTACTCTCTATGTTAAAAAATAATGAGAGGATTTAAATAAAATAGAGAATTACAAGTGATATATATATATATATATATATATATATATATATATATATATTGTATATGTTTCATTTCATAAACATGAATTGCTGAAATATCGAATTTCAGAAATTCTTGTGTATGAAGTCGAAACTTCAAAATAATGAAAGTGCATATGCGCAAATAGGACTATGTGGAATTTGCTCTTATGCATGTACGTTATGTTGCGGAAGTGTTTTGCTGGGATGGCGTCTGCAGTTTAAGATGAGCGAGTGTGCATGGGTGGTTTTGCATATTAAATCTTTTCTTCATTAGTTACAGTAGAAAAATTAAATGAAATAAAAATTTAAATTATAAATACACTACTGTATACATTATTACTAGTACTTATCGTGGAGACTATTTCATTAAACTTTTTAATTTTAAAATACACATGATGGAATACATTTCATTTAAACCTGGGTATTGACAAGCTTTGGTCTGTAATTGCCAAAGCAACTATTAGAAAGACTGGAATTGCTTTGGCAATTATGGATTAAAGCTTGTCAATTAATATGCATTTTGTAATGTTTTAGTGCTTTAGTTTTTAGAGAAGTTATAGATAAACTTTCAATAACTTGGATATATAATTCAAATATATACATTCCCCTGTATTCAGTAATCTTCCATGCAGGACTAGGTTAGTCCTGCATTGAAGTGACTGTTTAGGAGCAGCATGGCAGCTCACCATGCATAGTAATGAAGGGATACTGCCTGAGCTCCTAAATGGACACGGAGTGTGGACGAGTGCAGGGGCACGTCTGAGAGCAGAGCTCTCACAATATACATGCCTCTGCAATCAAAAACTGCAGTTTAGCAATAACAATGAGTGAGACAGCTCATAGGGGTTGCATACCCCCAGCAACACCCGCCAAGTTTATAAGAGCAATAGTTAAAATATAATTATATAAACAAGTTAAATTTTTTGTATCAAAGAGATAAAATGTAACCATAACTGCACGGGTTTGCCCATTGCTTAGCTACATATTGCAGCTTAAATGGCACAAGAAGATAAATATCAAGATATATGCAAATGAAGCAGCACTGCAATAGCGTAGTGGGAACAGCATTCGCCTTACGAGCAGTCATTCCCAGTTTGAGTCTCACTCCAGTACTTTCCATGCTGTGAAGACTGGTAGAGAAGGGTGAAGGCTGCCATCCTAGTCAAATAGAATTTTATAGATAATTCTATCATTTGTAATTTGTAAATATAAATGTAAACTGCAGGCTTGTTGTCTTAAATGTAAAGAAATACTGTTACATGTTGAACTGGAAATAAATGTGACAACAGTGCACTCTACTGACCAACGTAAAGCATGTGGTGACCCTTTGAAGTAGCAGTGGTGCCGAAAGTCTGGATGAAAAAATTCTTTCTATTGATTTAACCAAGAGTTAAATTGTTAGATTTAAACATGCAAATGTATTTTTATTGCTCTGTTCCTGACCAGCTGCAAGATAACAAAAGGGAAATGTTAAGAATGTAAATGCAGTTAATGTGTAGCCTGGGAACACCAGGAAAGTGTAAAAAGATGATGCAATGTTTATCAGAACTGCAATAGAAATTTAAACAGAAAGAATCAGAAGGCATTAAGCATTTTTGCCCGGATCTTCCAACTCACAGCACTGCCTCTTGCTCGCATGTAAATTATCTTAGACTTGTGTTTTCTTGTAGAGATATCTAGAACTAGAAAGTTTCGACTAAGTGTTTTTCTGTGATGTCAGAACTGTACTACTGATTTATTTTAAGTATTTCTGTGTGATCTCTGAACTCTTGACTAGCACTGACTGTGTAGCAGAAATTATTGTCTTCTGGTTTTAATTATTTATTATTAAATATTTATTATTAAAACCTTTTAACTGTGGCTGTTTTTTGTAGAGATAATTTAAGCTCTTAAGAGTACTTGCATGCCTTTGCTAAAACTGTACAAAGCCACTCTAATAGCTTTAGCCGTGGCCTATACTACCAATTGGATAATAATATTGCACAGTAATAATTGGACACCCTTTTAAGGGCCTTTGAGTACCTGATAATTATTAGCTGGGTGGTGGTAGTGATATCTACCATATAGTCTCGGTAAAAGGGGCACAGCTGGAGAACCTGTGCCAGCCTTCTCTAGAAGTGTCTGTGTGGTTGCATAAACTCTTATCTCAAAGTGTGTGTGTGTCAGCTACTTGGGCAGGGACACAAAACACTGGTTGGACAGAGAGGGTGCTGGAGATATTAATTTGCCCAGCTAGGCTGAGATCTGGACCCTACTGGGGACCTGGAGAGCAAGGGAGTGACCAGCCCTGGACTGAATGTGATCTCTCTGTGCTCTTAAGGGAAATTGCACTTTACTGTGTGTATTTGTTATCCTTTCCCTCCTATATGAGATGCCCTCTCTGGAGTTAGTGGTGAGGATTAAGGCTCCCTGATTGCTGGGCCAGGGCATAGGTGTCACATATTAATTGGTGGCAGTGGTGGGATATCCACCTCACATTTGTGTTTGGCAGTGGTTGGGATATCCTCACATATTAATATCTTTTTACACTTTCCTGGTGTTCCCAGGCTATACATTAACTGCATTTACATTCTTAACATCTCCCTTTTGTTATCTTGCAGCTGGTCAGGAACAGAGCAATAAAAATACATTTGCATGTTTAAAGCTAACAATTTAACTCTTAGTTTAAACAATAGAAAGAATTTATTCATCTGGACTTTCAGCACCACTGCTACTTCAAAGGGTCACCACATGCTTTACTTTGGTCAGTAGAGTGCACTGTTGTCACATTTATTTCCAGTTCCACATGTAACAGTGGTTCTTTACATTTAAGACAACAAGCATGTAGTTTACATTCATATTTACAAATGACAGAATTATCTATAAAATTCTATCTGATTAGGCTGGCAGCCTTCGCCCTTCTTTACCAGACTTCACACATGTCAAATCACTTTATGAACAATATTTTTTGTTGCATAACCTACTAAATAACATATATTTGTGAACTGGAGTACTGCATTAAATGCAAATGTGAGGTGTCATTGTAATAATGTCGTAAAATCCACAGATAAACACAAGTGCCCCATACAGTGTATGTACACATGAATTAGGGATACAAATCGAAAGTATAATGTGTAATGATAAATCCATAGAGTGTCCAAATCCACCACCTTCCCAAAAAACATTTTACATTTCTGTCTAAATTAGTGCGGGAGTAAGCACTATTAAGCAGTGGTAAGTGGAAGTAAGCATATTTAAGCAGCAGTAAGCGGGGTTTAAGCCTGTTTGCATGGGGGTAAGCAATGTGCACACAGGTTAAGCAATACTGAAGCTAACTCTCTGTAAGCATATTTAACCGGAGGTTAGCATTGCTTACCTTCATGCAAACCCACACAAACCTGCTTAAAAGTGCCTTAATCACTCTGTATGCAACAGCTGCTGTTCTGCCCAGAAACAAAATAAACAGCCCTCGCAGGTCTTGAACCCAGGACCCTGTACACTATAGTTATAGTAGTTAACCAGTAAGCCATCACAGCAATACATAAGATTGAAGTATCACCAAACAGATCCTCACTATAGGAATATTAAACATGTGAAAGGAATCTATATACAGTTTTATGTTGTATAACCTACTACATAACATAAATATGTGAACTGGAGTACTGCATTAAGTCCAGATGTGAGGTGTTATTGTAATAGTGTTGAAATCCTCTAATAAACACAAGGACCCCATATAGTGTATGCACACATGAATCATGGATACCAAACAGATATATAACATGTAATAAGTAATAAGCCAATGCCAAACAGCAAATAGTATGCAAATTAAAAATTAAGCAACGCTAAACTTTGCACAGCCCTGCTTACTAGGTGTAAGTAATGTGTAGGCCAGCTAAATCAGTTTGTCCATTGGTATACCCCTTTAAGCAATGTCAACCTTAGGTTATCAGATTTGCCCATAGCTTAGCATTTTCAAAACAGTCCAATCACAGCAAAGTGCAGGAAATCTGCCCTATTTAAACCCAACATGCAGGAATATATCTCAAAACTGGTTGCAGCTTCCTCCTGTAGGCACTGACCAGTGTGGGATAGGGCATGCACTTTTGGTTGCAGCACTGGGGCATCTAGGAGTCCAAAGTCATGGCAGGACTCCTTGTTAAAGACAATGACCAGCGACTGCTGCAGGGCCAGTACAAGGGTTCCCAATATAAAGCAGAAGCCTGGGACCATCTCACCCATGACCTGACCGGTGCCACTGGCATACCTTGAACTGGTGAGCAGGTCAGGCATCACTATGCTGACCTGAAGCAGAGAAAGAGGGAGCTCTTGGATCAGTGATTACAAAAGGATAGGTGGATGAGGGATGTCCCAGCCGTGTGTAAGTATCAGTCCACTACCTGTTTAATAATTGCCAGCTCATGTATATTATGGATAGGTATGGCTAAATATTCCACTTATGTCTTTGACAGTGCAGATGATTGGGCTGTGAACTGGGAAGCCATACCTGTAGACTGCAGAGGTTGTGTTGCGAGGCAGGTTAGTAATAGTCTTGCATGTACTGTCATAAGAAATAAATCTAAAAGTAGTAGAAAGTTAATTGCCAATATAAAACTTGTATTGTTTAAGGCATGCACTGAATACACCAGACAATATGGCAGGAAGAGTCCCGTATAGGTTTCATGTAAATAAAAGGTTAGCCTGACAATAAAGGTCTAACTGCTGGACTGCCTGTGTTTACTCTGGTATCATATGGTAATGTAGTGTTGCAATCTTGTAATAGTAATGTTGTATTAAGCACTGTTACCTACACTGTGCTACATAAATAAAATGTGTAGGAATTTTCTGTATATGACTGTTGTAATCAAAAGAGGTCATACTGTAAAACTGAGAGAGACTTGGAAAAAAAAACAGTGAAAAGCTAGACAACATAATCCAAATAGCACACT
>NC_056726.1:1492637503-1492740003 GCF_019279795.1 Protopterus annectens
CCAGACACATTCCATGTGCACAGGGTCTGTACTAGTACAACAGATAGCATCATCACCAGACACATTCCATGTGCACAGGGTCTGTACTAGTACAACAGATAGCATCATGACCAGACACATTCCATGTGCACAGGGTCTGTACTAGTACAACAGATAGCATCATGACCAGACACATTCCATGTGCACAGGGTCTGTACTAGTACAACAGATAGCATCATCACCAGACACATTCCATGTGCACAGGGTCTGTACTAGTACAACAGATAGCATCATGACCAGACACATTCCATGTGCACAGGGTCTGTACTAGTACAACAGATAGCATCATGACCAGACACATTCCATGTGCACAGGGTCTGTACTAGTACAACAGATAGCATCATGACCAGACACATTCCATGTGTGCACAGGGTCTGTACTAGTACAACAGATAGCATCATGACCAGACACATTCCATGTGCACAGGGTCTGTACTAGTACAACAGATAGCATCATGACCAGACACATTCCATGTGCACAGGGTCTGTACTACTAGTACAACAGATAGCATCATCATGACCAGACACATTCCATGTGCACAGGGTCTGTACTAGTACAACAGATAGCATCATGACCAGACACATTCCATGTGCACAGGGTCTGTACTAGTACAACAGATAGCATCATGACCAGACACATTCCATGTGCACAGGGTCTGTACTAGTACAACAGATAGCATCATGACCAGACACATTCCATGTGCACAGGGTCTGTACTAGTACAACAGATAGCATCATGACCAGACACATTCCATGTGCACAGGGTCTGTACTAGTACAACAGATAGCATCATGACCAGACACATTCCATGTGCACAGGGTCTGTACTAGTACAACAGATAGCATCATGACCAGACACATTCCATGTGCACAGGGTCTGTACTAGTACAACAGATAGCATCATGACCAGACACATTCCATGTGCACAGGGTCTGTACTAGTACAACAGATAGCATCATGACCAGACACATTCCATGTGCACAGGGTCTGTACTAGTACAACAGATAGCATCATGACCAGACACATTCCATGTGCACAGGGTCTGTACTAGTACAACAGATAGCATCATGACCAGACACATTCCATGTGCACAGGGTCTGTACTAGTACAACAGATAGCATCATGACCAGACACATTCCATGTGCACAGGGTCTGTACTAGTACAACAGATAGCATCATGACCAGACACATTCCATGTGCACAGGGTCTGTACTAGTACAACAGATAGCATCATGACCAGACACATTCCATGTGCACAGGGTCTGTACTAGTACAACAGATAGCATCATGACCAGACACATTCCATGTGCACAGGGTCTGTACTAGTACAACAGATAGCATCATGACCAGACACATTCCATGTGCACAGGGTCTGTACTAGTACAACAGATAGCATCATGACCAGACACATTCCATGTGCACAGGGTCTGTACTAGTACAACAGATAGCATCATGACCAGACACATTCCATGTGCACAGGGTCTGTACTAGTACAACAGATAGCATCATGACCAGACACATTCCATGTGCACAGGGTCTGTACTAGTACAACAGATAGCATCATGACCAGACACATTCCATGTGCACAGGGTCTGTACTAGTACAACAGATAGCATCATGACCAGACACATTCCATGTGCACAGGGTCTGTACTAGTACAACAGATAGCATCATGACCAGACACATTCCATGTGCACAGGGTCTGTACTAGTACAACAGATAGCATCATGACCAGACACATTCCATGTGCACAGGGTCTGTACTAGTACAACAGATAGCATCATGACCAGACACATTCCATGTGCACAGGGTCTGTACTAGTACAACAGATAGCATCATGACCAGACACATTCCATGTGTACAGGGTCTGTACTAGTACAACAGATAGCATCATGACCAGACACATTCCATGTGCACAGGGTCTGTACTAGTACAACAGATAGCATCATGACCAGACACATTCCATGTGCACAGGGTCTGTACTAGTACAACAGATAGCATCATGACCAGACACATTCCATGTGCACAGGGTCTGTACTAGTACAACAGATAGCATCATGACCAGACACATTCCATGTGTGCACAGGGTCTGTACTAGTACAACAGATAGCATCATGACCAGACACATTCCATGTGCACAGGGTCTGTACTAGTACAACAGATAGCATCATGACCAGACACATTCCATGTGCACAGGGTCTGTACTAGTACAACAGATAGCATCATGACCAGACACATTCCATGTGTGCACAGGGTCTGTACTAGTACAACAGATAGCATCATGACCAGACACATTCCATGTGCACAGGGTCTGTACTAGTACAACAGATAGCATCATGACCAGACACATTCCATGTGCACAGGGTCTGTACTAGTACAACAGATAGCATCATCATGACCAGACACATTCCATGTGCACAGGGTCTGTACTAGTACAACAGATAGCATCATGACCAGACACATTCCATGTGCACAGGGTCTGTACTAGTACAACAGATAGCATCATGACCAGACACATTCCATGTGCACAGGGTCTGTACTAGTACAACAGATAGCATCATGACCAGACACATTCCATGTGCACAGGGTCTGTACTAGTACAACAGATAGCATCATGACCAGACACATTCCATGTGCACAGGGTCTGTACTAGTACAACAGATAGCATCATGACCAGACACATTCCATGTGCACAGGGTCTGTACTAGTACAACAGATAGCATCATGACCAGACACATTCCATGTGTACAGGGTCTGTACTAGTACAACAGATAGCATCATGACCAGACACATTCCATGTGCACAGGGTCTGTACTAGTACAACAGATAGCATCATGACCAGACACATTCCATGTGCACAGGGTCTGTACTAGTACAACAGATAGCATCATGACCAGACACATTCCATGTGCACAGGGTCTGTACTAGTACAACAGATAGCATCATGACCAGACACATTCCATGTGTACAGGGTCTGTACTAGTACAACAGATAGCATCATGACCAGACACATTCCATGTGCACAGGGTCTGTACTAGTACAACAGATAGCATCATGACCAGACACATTCCATGTGCACAGGGTCTGTACTAGTACAACAGATAGCATCATGACCAGACACATTCCATGTGTACAGGGTCTGTACTAGTACAACAGATAGCATCATGACCAGACACATTCCATGTGCACAGGGTCTGTACTAGTACAACAGATAGCATCATGACCAGACACATTCCATGTGCACAGGGTCTGTACTAGTACAACAGATAGCATCATGACCAGACACATTCCATGTGTACAGGGTCTGTACTAGTACAACAGATAGCATCATGACCAGACACATTCCATGTGCACAGGGTCTGTACTAGTACAACAGATAGCATCATGACCAGACACATTCCATGTGCACAGGGTCTGTACTAGTACAACAGATAGCATCATGACCAGACACATTCCATGTGTACAGGGTCTGTACTAGTACAACAGATAGCATCATCACCAGACACATTCCATGTGCACAGGGTCTGTACTAGTACAACAGATAGCATCATGACCAGACACATTCCATGTGTACAGGGTCTGTACTAGTACAACAGATAGCATCATGACCAGACACATTCCATGTGCACAGGGTCTGTACTAGTACAAATATACCTTGTAACAACCTACAAACACCTAAGAAAGGTTTGAACGTGGACATGTGTATTTACAACATCACTGGAATATGTATGTCTGTACTAATAAAAACTGCCCAGTAACAGCCTACAAACCTCTAAGAACTGTACACGGCTAGGTATGAGTATTTATAGTATTACTAACAGGTAGCATCTGACTTTCCATGTGTATTTGGTCTGCATTAGTACAAACATGACTAGTAACAACTTACAAACCTCTAAGAATGGTATGAGGCTGGGTATGAGTATTTATGGCATCACTATCAGACACATCCCCTGTCGACAATGGACTGTACTAGTACAAACTTGATCAGTACGAATCTAAAAACTTATCAACCTCTGAAATGTACAAGGTTGGGTGACTATCAGACTCATTCCACACGGACATGGTCTGTACCAGTACAAACACACCTAGTAGCAACCTACAAACCTTTAAGAAATGTACACAGTTGGGTATGAGTATTTATAGCATCAGTATCAGACTGAATCCACATGGACATGGTCTGTACTAGTACAAACGCACCTATTAGCAACCTACAAGGTTATCAACTTCTCACAAATGTATAAGACTGGGTGTATTTGTAGCATGACTATAAGGCATATTCCACACGGACATTGTCTGTACTAGGACAAACATGACTTGTAACAACCTACAAACCTCTAAGAAATGTACACAGTTGAGTATGAGTATTTATAGCATTAGTATCAGACTCATTCCATGTGAACATGGTCTGTACTAGTACAGATGTGCCTAGTAACAACCTACAAACTTATGAACCTCTAAAAAATGTCCAAGGCAGGGTGTGAGAATTAATACCATCACAGTCCTACAAATATCTAAGGAATGTATGAGACAGGGCAGGAATATTTGTAGCATCACTATCAGACACAATGCACATGCACATGATTTGTTTAAGTACAAATATAGTGACTACTATTCCTTTTTATAAGGCTTTTTAGCCAAATAGGGATAAAGCATTATGAACTGCAATTCTGGAAAATTGACAGTTGTGTAGCTGCATTATTTTTAATTGTTGAGAACAGAAAATATAGTCAAGCCCAACAATCACACTTAAGGTACTCTCATGTCATACATGTCTGTTTATAAACATATAGTTTTTTGGGATAACCAAATATTAATATTGAATGCAGCATTACATTGCTTGGTATAAATCTTAAAATGGGAGTTAATAAAGACTAACTAGCTAAATTAATTTTATATACGCATGTACATGCATCTTTGTAGCTACCACTGTGTGACACTCACAAAGCAGTAGCAATGGCAAAAATGCTTATTCTGGGCTACAATGTAATAGCAAATTGTTAGAAATAGAATAGGTACTGTGACATGTCAGGCTTCCATCACTGTGATTGAAAACACATACATTGTGTGTGTATGCGCGTGTGTGTGTGTTTGTGTGCATATAGCTATACTTATATATTATATGTCTCTTTTTGTGTCTATATATATATATATATATATATATATATATATATATATATATGTATGTATTTGCAAACATTACAAGCATACAGCTCTCTATTCACTATATCTTGGTATCAGTAAAAGACCACATATAAAGTACAACATACCATCCTCTGAACGATCATCTTTGTCTTTTCCCTTGTATGACCCCCACCTCCGCAGATTGGAAGGAGTAATAGTAGCCATGTCAGCCCTTTCTATTATCTTAGTGAGATCTGTTACTGCGAGAGGGATTTCCCAATCCTCATCAGCACCGTCGAGATCTTCATGGTTTAATTCTTTAGTGTCATTTATGTTTGTGTTATTGGCATCTGCAAACATGATGAAAAGAACTTACTGCACTTGCTAGCAGGATACATACCAATGTACAGACTACTCCTATAAATTCCATCGATATCAGTTCAGAGGTTCATAGCTCAGTACTAGGCCATCTGCCTGCAGAACTTTTCATGCCTAACCAAAATCCTTATTCATAATTTTCCCCTTGCCTCAAGTAGTAGAAAAGAATATACAGCTGTTTTGCCTTGAAGGTGGCAAGATGTTTTACTCTGCTTGACATGAAATGGAAGTTTTTTCCAGATGTGAGGGATATGTTAGGATATGAATCTATCATGCCAACGTGTCTTATTTTTCTGCTGATGATGGTTTAGTTCTTCAAACCAGGTATTTGAGGTAGCATTAGTTCCGTGAAGGAATAGCAGCTCAAATAGGGTTGCATCTTTCAAGGCTAGACACAGATCTTCATTGAGGAAATCTGTAAGAGACTGAGTACAGAGAGTGGGCTGCCAGACTATCCTGATAATTAAGATTTTTGTGGCCACTGATTTTTTAGTTATGAATCTCTGAGGTCTCTCAAACTGTCATATGTTTAGACAAACACATACCAAAGGAGGCATTATATTCAGTGATGGGTCTGATAAGATACAAGTAAAATAGAATTAAAACTTCTTTGGATCTCAAGAAGATGTGTTTGGAAATTAGAAGAGCAACGTAAAAAAAGTTTTTTGAACAACTGTGGAAACATGATGGTCAAATGATAAGGAATTAACAGCAAGAGTGGCTAGATCCCTTACAACAGTATCTGATCTGAGGGGTGTGCCTCCTATATGTTAAGTGAAACTGTTTTGTTTACTAAAGTGAAATATGCTATACTCTGTTTCATTTAATTTGAGACTATTGTCTTTGCACCAGTTATTACCATGGTCTAATGCATGCTGGAGCAATTATGAGTCATTTGAAGTTCGAATAACAATACCCGATTTACAGTCATCTGGAAATTGATTACATCCATTCAGGAAGTAATCTCACACGCTACACACACAGTACACACACAGTACACACACAAATACACACACACACACACACACACACACACACACACACACACACACACACACACACACACACACACACACACACACATAGGTTCATAGGTAGGTACTAGGCTATTGGCCCAATGGCCTAGCCAACAAGGTTCCCTGGCTTACGTCACCCAAGAAAGTTATTTTCCTGTGCCACTGTCGAGCAGAGACACACAAGTGATCCCCAGGGTGTATTTCCTATTTCCCATCCACTCATCAAGATTTTTCTTGAAGAGTGCTAATGAAGAACTTTGCTTGACATATATGGGTAGCCTGTTCCAGAGTATGGGAAGTCTCTGGGACAGGAATCTATCCCTCCAGCATGTCCTGTTTATTGTGGTGACAAGGTTTAGGTCCCTTGAGAGTGTAGCTCGGAGGGATTGGGATTTCTTTAGATGTAGCATGTCCAACAGCTCTAGGTTTGAAATAGCTTTATATGTTAGGCAGAGATCACCTCTGAGTAGGCGATATGTGATGCAGTAAAGCTGGAGTTTTTTGAGATGGTCAGTGTAGGGCATTTGTTTGAGGCCAGTAGTCCTCTTTCTGAGGTACTTCTGTGGCCTTTCCAGCTGCTGCAGATGTCTTGTGAGGTACATTCCAAAAAGGGCGTTGTACTCTATAATGGGTCTAATGAGTGTCGAGTAGGGAGGAACAATGACCTCTTTTTTCCTGGATGACCCTTTTATGATGAGGTGTGCCACGTAGAAGGACTTCCTGACTACTGTGGCGATGTGACTATCAAAGGAGACACTACTGTCCACCTGGGTCCCAAGGTCTCTAATCACACATTCGGTATTAAGTATATTGCTGCCTATGTGGTAGTTCATGGGTACAAAATTTTTACAAAGGGGATGACACTGGTATTGAGCTTGAGGCCATGGCTCTGACACCAGGCATCTGTCTCAGTGAGGCCCTTCTGTAGGATGTCCACATCATTTGGGGAATTGACTATGGCTCCTAGTTTGCAGTCATCTATGAACTTCGTCAGCCAGAGGCCTTCTGTGTTAGGCTGCACTTCAGAGTAGTAGATACCAAACAGGAGAGGTCCCAGGACGGAACCCTGTGGCACTCCACTTCTCACTGCTTTGAGGTCAGATTTGGAGTCTGCAACTTTTACAGTGTGGGTTCTGTCAGTGAGCCAGTTGGCAACCCATCTTGTGACGTAGGAATTTATACCTAGTTTAGTGAGTTTAGCTATAATTCCAGAATGGGGGATGGTGTCGAAAGCCTTAGCGAGGTCAAGATAGGCTGTTTGAACCACCTTACCCTCATCTACGGCTTTGGTGACTGCCTCAAAGAAGTCGATCAGGTTCAGGAGGCATGATCTGCCTTTCACAAACCTGAACTGAGTGAGATCCAGAGTTTGGAGATTACCAATGTCTTTGTTTATGGGTTCCATGATGATACTTCCATGGCCTTGCAGACCAGGTTCATCAGGCTAATAGGTTGATAGTTCCCAGGATCAGTGATGACTCCCCCTTTGTGGAGTGGGATAACTGTTGCTGCGCACCATTCAGTGGGCACAAAGCCTGATGCAAGATTATTATTGAACATGGTGCTTAAGTGGGGAGCCAGTTCATTCCGAAGTTCATGTAAAATGCAGCCTGGGATGTTGTCCGGTTCCATGGATGCTGTGTTTTTGGCTTTAGAGAGTGCAGCTTTTACATGAGTAGTTGTGATTACAGGGACTCTGCATTCTTCCTGTATAGACATGGGCCCTTTAGGGGATGGGGCGGTAAAGTTAGCACTGAACTTATCTGTCTGGATGTTGGCAATATCAGTTGGTTCTGTAATTTTTGTGCTGTTGTACTTTAACTCAGAGCAGATCTGGGTGTTGCCATTGAGATTCTTGACATAACAATAGAATGCTTTGTGGTTGTCCTTAGAATTAGTGGCAATTTTGTTTTCGTAGCTAGCTTTGGAGGATCTCATAAGGGATCTCAGCTTCTTACTGAGGCTTACCAGGGAGCTCCTCCACTCATGGGATTTTACTCTCTTTTGCAACAGTTGTACATACTACACACAGCACACACACACACAAACAAACACACACACACACTCACACACACATACATAAACACACACACACAAACACACACACTGACACACATAAACACACACACACATACATACACACACACACACACACACACACACACACACACACACACACACACACACACACACACAGACGCACACACACACACACATACATGTATATGTATATATAGATAAAAATATAGATGTAGATATTGATAGATATAGGTTCATAGGTAGATACTAGGCTATCTTCCCTAGGGCATTTATAAGCCTAGCCAGAGTGTATTTGGCTTCCGCCTACCTATTAGATTACCCTACTGTGCCTCTGTAAAGTAGGTCACAGAAGGTACCCTTTTAAGATTAGTTTACTGTGCCTCTGTCTAGCAGGGACACAGAAGAGATCCCAGGGGTGAATTTGCGATTTCCCATCCACGCGTCCAGATTTCGCTTGAAGAGGGTCAGCGAGGGGCTATGTCTAACATGAATTGGGATTCTATTCCAGAGTGAGGGGAGCCTCTGGGAAATTAATCTGTCCCTCCAGCATGTCCTATTTATTTTTGTGCTGAGGTTTAAGTCCCTGGAGCATGTAGCTCTAAGGGAATTGGATTTTTTGAGGTGGAGCATGTCCATTAATTCTGGGTTTGACATGGCTTTGTACGTCAGGCATAGATTGCCTCTGAGTAGGCGGTAAGCAACTGAGTAGAGCTGGAGTTTCTTTAGTCGAGCTGCATAGGACATCTGTTTGTAGACCATGATCCTCTTGGTGAGGTACTTTCGGGGTCTCTCCAGTTGCTGCAGGTGTCGGGTAAGGTACATCCCAAAAGGGGCATTGTATTCAATTATGGGCCTGATGAGTGATGAGTAGAGGGGCACAATGACCTCTCTTGATCTAGATGCGAACCCTTTCGTGATAAGGTGGGCTATATAGAAGGCCTTTCTAACCACTTTGGCAACGTGATTATCAAAGGAGAGATTACTATCTACGTTGGTCCCCAAATCTCTAATTACTTCTTCCATATTTAATGGATTACCACCTATGTGGTAATTTGTGGGCACCTTGTTTTTCCCAAAGGGGATGACTATGCACTTTTTAGCATTTAGCTTTTTTCCAGCAAATTCACATCATTGGTAAAAATTGTGCCTTTTTCTGCAGGTAGCAATAGAACACTCATGCCCCCTGTCTTTCCTTACACTTTTCTCATATTTCAAGTGCCCACAGTTTCAACAAAAACATTATTTTGACCCATAGGTCTGCCACCATAGCAGTATCGGTCTGGTCCATTGCCCTTCATTTGTTCTTCCTATTGGCATAATCCAGCATACTCCCTCCATTTTTTCTCCAACAGTGTTGTTAGTAGCACAACAGCTAGAACACTTCCTTTTACCTTCTTCAAGTGCAACCTTGATGAGTGGATGGGAAACCACAAATTTGTCCCAGAGGTTCCACCTGTGTCCGTCATTGACAGGGAGAAAAGGTGCTGACAGAGGTTTCTTTTTGGGGAAAAATTCTCAGCTAGACTTGGAAGGGCCCCAGGGCCATTAGCCTAGTAACCTGCTATGATCCTATAAAATCTGCTTCCACTCAGATAACAGTATCCACAGGATCTGAATACAGATGCCTTACTTCCTCTGTTTCTCATATGTCAGTTAAAGCATGTTTGCCATATTCTGGAGCAAGTGTAGCAAACAAAGATTTGGAGTTGGACATAACCCCCTTATCATGCATAGTATAAAATTACGCTGTTTTGATGCAAAATGTATGCTGTTTTAGAGTTTTTTTTGTCAATAAGCATGGCACCTTAAATTTTATTTGGAACTGAAAACAGTAACATGACATCATGAAAGATAAAACCCATAATGCTTAACTACTTAAGGTAATGCATAAGCTACTGTATTTCTTTTTGTTTTTAAACAAGAAACATGTTTATTATAAATGCAAGTTTTTTTTTTGTGTAACAATCATCAAGCATTTATGTGTGATTATATGCTGTACCAACATAGGAGTGTGTGTGTGTGTGTGTGTGTGTGTGTGTGTGTGTGTGTGTGTGTGTGTGTGTGTGTGTGTGTGTGTGTGTGTGTGTGTGTGTGTGTGTGTGTGTGTGCACACGCGCGCGTGTGTGTTTGTGTTTGTGCGTGTGTGTGTGTGTGTGTGTGTGTGTGTGTGTGTGTGTGTGTGTGCACGCGTATGTGTGTGTGTGTGTGTGTGTGTGTATGTGCATGTGTGTGTGTGTGTGTGTGTGTGTGTGTGTGTGTGTGTATGTGTTTGTGTTTGTGTGTGCGTGTGTGCGTGTGTGCGTGTGTGCGTGTGTGCGTGTGTGTGTATGTGTGTGTGTGCGTGTGCATGTGCGTGTGTGTGTGTGTGTGTGTGTGTATGTGTATGTGCGTGTGTGTGTGTGTGTTTGTGCGTGTGTGTGTGTATGTGTATGTGTGTGTGTGCGCGCGTGTGTGTACTCACGTGCATGTGTTTGTGTATGTCTGTACACATATCTTGTATTCATTTCAGATAGACATATATCCATGTGCAGTTTGTCAGTTCATTATATCCAGGTATCAGTAAAATAGCATGTATAAAGAACAACACACCATCCTTTGGTGTTTCATCCCCATCCTTTTCCTGTGACAGACATGCAAGGGTAAATGAAGGAACAGCAGCCGAATCTGGTACTTGTTTACTCAATGTTGGTGCAGAAGGAGTATTTGGTGCAGCACTGGCCTGGTGATTATTTTCTGAGTATGTCCCATCAACATTACTTCTTTTGGTATCATTTGTAACTGTGAACAGGATGAGAATGACATAAAACACATAGTTAGCCAAAAACATACTGACAAACCAAATATTCATATTGATTCTGGAAGTTAACACATACATTTATGCACACAATATTAGTGCTGTGAATCTTATGAATCCTGGTAAGGACAGGAGCCTGATTTGTGTATAACTGTATTACCAACTATGCAGCATGAATCCATGAGAAGCAAATAAAATAATCACATGTCCTACACGTGTTCATGATAAATATGTGGTCTATCAGAATGTGTGTTCATGTAAGGTGAATGCCTGACGCTGTGTTCATGTAGAAACAAAGTGGTGCAGTACGACAGCTCTGGGTTTGACATGGCCTTGTATGGTGCAGTACGACAGCTCTGGGTTTGACATGGCCTTGTATGGTGCAGTACGACAGCTCTGGGTTTGACATGGCCTTGTATGGTGCAGTACGGCAGCTCTGGGTTTGACATGGCCTTGTATGGTGCAGTACGACAGCTCTGGGTTTGACATGGCCTTGTATGGTGCAGTACGACAGCTCTGGGTTTGACATGGCCTTGTATGGTGCAGTACGACAGCTCTGGGTTTGACATGGCCTTGTATGGTGCAGTACGGCAGCTTTGGGTTTGACATGGCCTTGTATGGTGCAGTACGACAGCTATGGGTTTGACATGGCCTTGTATGGTGCAGTACGGCAGCTCTGGGTTTGACATGGCCTTGTATGGTGCAGTACGACAGCTCTGGGTTTGACATGGCCTTGTATGGTGCAGTACGACAGCTCTGGGTTTGACATGGCCTTGTATGGTGCAGTACGACAGCTCTGGGTTTGACATGGCCTTGTATGGTGCAGCACGACAGCTCTGGGTTTGACATGGCCTTGTATGGTGCAGTACGACAGCTCTGGGTTTGACATGGCCTTGTATGGTGCAGTACGACAGCTCTGGGTTTGACATGGCCTTGTATGGTGCAGTACGACAGCTCTGGGTTTGACATGACCTTGTATGGTGCAGTACGGCAGCTGCTTTTCTTCAGACAGGTATTTCCAGTACCAGTGAAATAACACGGAGTACTAATTCAGACCAGGCAGTATTCATCCACTCTCTGTATGTTTATTTTATTCATTTGTTAACCAAGCAACACCACTAGTTACAAGTGTTCCTATTCCAGGGCATTCCAGGGCAACCTCAGAACCCTGGTTAAATGAACAGCATTAACCTGCAGTAGACAGACGGAGGTGGAAGGGATTCAAACAGTGTACAGGTGTTCTGATAAGTACATGTTCCTAAGTCATAGATGGAAGTACAAAAAGAGCCAAGTCAGGTCACCAGGTCGGGAGAAAGACTGGAGACACCATAACAAAGCTTCCAAGCACCTTAGGTGATGGAGATGTTCGTCTCTCCATAACAGTGAGAAATTAGAAAATTACTGTAAGAAAATTGCAGGTAAAGTAGATGGAACAGTGCTTTGAGAATATATCTTTGGGAATAATAAAAGCAAGAATTGTTACTGAAATGAAGATTTTGCTGCCAACATATTATTTTACTGAAGTGCCCTTCTTCAAACCTTTGTTATCTCATTACTAGAATTCATTAAACATCTCATGTTTTACTGTTTCATATAAAATACTAGCAGATACAAAACCAACATTATAGCTATCGAAAACTCACTATGTATACTTGACATCTTGTAACTGTGTGCATGAACATCCCCTGGCAATATAACACACAGGATTAAGAATATAAACTAATAATGTGAGGTTGGGAGGGTGTTCTGATGGTTAAGGTGCTTGCCTTATAAACACAAGGTGCAGGGTTTGAGCCTAACAAGGGATAATTGGCTGGGCTGAAAATGGCTCGCAAGGGCAGTTAGCTTAGTACTAACCTATGAACCTATGAGCTTATTCATGTAGTCCAGAGTTTGATTCCCTTAGCTTCTATTTTGTCTACTGTGATGCTCTGATTAGGTCATTTAACCAGCCAGAGATGCTGGGCTTAAGTCTGAAATGGTCCATGGACATCACTGCTCCACCGCAGTTAACAAGCACAAATTAAATGAAATACAAATTAAAAGTATACTTACGTGATGCAACAGGATGAATTGCACTACTGTGTGAAGTACGACATGGAGACTGTCGATCCGGATGCTGCAATGAAACAAAGGGTAACATTGAAAAAAAAGAACAAGACATAAACAACTTGCTGTGTGAACCAAAATGTAAAATTATAGTCAATAATGTAGAAAAACACTCATTTACAGTTATTTCTCTATGTTTTCATTTATACAACATGCGGGTAAAGTTAATGACAGAAGGTAGCTTGTTATAAATGTAAGTGAAGATTGTTTGGCTATTTTATTTATTTATTCCCATTTGCTTAGTATGATAATCCAACCACTTTCCAGTGGAGGCCAAGGGAGGCAAGCTCCACAGTAAGTATAAAATAAAAATAAAAATGAAAAATAAAATTATATGCACAGATAAACCTTTATCTCTAAGACCTGAATAACATTGATACAATATCTTAATTTTAAAGATACTAGTTTATAAATTTCTTGTAATATACCAGCAAAACCTGGAGTTTCATTATTTTATTTTTTCATGCTAGTACTAAATTTATTAATGGTAATTGTAGTTGATTAATATTATAATTAATTAGTTCTTTTACTTTGATTTTGAATAAAGGTAATAATTTCAGTTGCATCGGGATCATAATTCTTGATTTCATATATTGTCAGCAGTAAGGAATAACTTTGAAGTTTAATTTCTTCTAGAGCTATAGTTCTCTAATGATCTATAATTTCTTTGTACTTTTAATGATTTGCCTTTTATGCACTTTAAGACTGACTAACAAAATATAATTTATCTTCTTTGTTAGGCTAAGTAGTGTTAATCCAAGTCCCTTAACTTAGATTTACTCTATAACAAAGTGGTGCAGCTGAAAGAAATCAAACTTTTTAGTAAGTTACTGTTTAAATATTTTTATTGAGTTACACAGTCCAGAATTCACAACACACTGGCTAAGATGGTAATTATTTATTCCGAGACATGTAATATGACTGTACAACAGATATCTTAGTGTTTAGATACTGTTCTACTAGAGATGCACAGTATCTGTTTTGCTTTGGGTACCAAGACATAGGAATAATGTATAAACTGTAATGAATCTGTTTTTTTTTTTAAATAACCAATAACCCCCAAGGTAACACTTTCTATTCAGTTTTAATAATTTTATTGGTAAATAAAATTCTGGGTAACGATTCTATACTTGAATACTCACTGATCAATACAGAATTGAAATCTCCTCCAGCATAACTGTGGCTAGCTTTGCTGCTAGCAGAGAGACGTGGATGTCCTAATACAGAACAATGTGGAGGGACCAGGTGAGCTACCACATAAGGTCTCAAGAAAATAGCCAGTGCTCCGACAGATCCCTTGCTACAGATCTTCAGCAAATTACTGGCCAGTGTGCTGACAGATCCTTTCATAGAGGTCTTCCATCATATTGTTGGCAGTGTGTTGACAGATCCCCTGATAGTGATCATCAACAGATCACTGACTAGTGCAGAAGTGCCTGAGGAATTGAATATGACAGGTGTGTTATCATTATACATGCATAGGTGTGTACGATATGGGCTGCATCTCTTTAAAAACTTTGGTGATTCTGGCTTATACTACAGATGTACACATCACACGGTCTCTTTTCAAGGTGATAGACCTGGTAGAAAGTCATAGCTTTTGTACTTCTTCAGGCTCTTCTGAGTTTGAATTCAGTCAGATTTTCTAACGTACAATTACTGATATTTAGAGAAGTGGCCTATACTGAGGCACATAATGTGAATTTTACAAACTGCATGATTTTTTAATATTTGACAGAATCATTTACAGCAGAAGAAGTGCTAAAATAAGGAGCAGACCATTGAAGAGACGTGCACTCAACATTTAATAAAACTGCTGGTGTATGTACAGTGAAGGTCTGACTATTAAAGAGAACCAGATCTGGCAGTAAATAAAACTGTTGGTGAATATACAGTGAGGGCCAAACCATTAATGAGACATAGATTCAGCATTAAATAAACTGCTGTCATACATACAGTGAGGGGGGCCAGACTATTAAGTGGAAGAAGATTCAGCATTAAATAAAACTGTTATCTATGCACCATAAGGGGAAGACCATTTTGGAAAAGCAGATTTGACATTAATTAAAGCTTTTGGTCTATGTGCAGGCCATTATAGAAACACAGATTTGCCATTAAATAAAACTGTTAGTAAGGGGTAGACCATTATAGAAACACTGATTCGACATTTAATAAAACTGTTAGTGTGTGTACGAAGAGAGGCAAACCATTAAGGAGACACAGCTTGGACATTGAAATAAAAGTGGTGGTATGTGTACAGCAAGGCTCAGGCCATTACACAGATGTAGATTTGATATTAAATAAAATTGTAGACATACATAGAGTGAGTGAAATTATTAATACCTACTTGAGAGGCTTGACAGGTATAAAATGTGTAAAAGAGTGTGTGAGTCAAAGAAAAAGGGTTTGAGAAACAAAGTGAGAATGAGCCTTAAGCATAGTGGCACTGATTGTGCTGGACATGAGATCCAAAGTACACATGGTGCTACCAGATGTAGCTATCAGTATGAGAGAAAGAAATGTCCAGCATCTACTCTATTATATATGAAGACATTTGCAGATTTGCCAACTTTCAATGTGTTCCACATACTTTGCATGGCACAGCATTGCATATGTTTGTATACATTTTTTATTCAAAATTATAAATACAAAATTTATATTGGCAAATGTTTACTTTGTTAAGGATATGGAAGGTCATCTCCAAATCACAGCCCTTCCATTTTGTTTGCTGTTAGTCTGAAATGTCAGTCAGTCCAGTGCACTGACTGAGACAGCTAGAGAATCCCTGACATTTCAAAGGAATTTCTTCCATGTAAGATCACAGCACAGGTATTATTTCTGGATGGAATCCATTTACATTTCACTAAACCCTTCTAACCATGCTCAGTTAAAGACATTCAAAGGTCAAGCAAATGTGAGTAGAAACCTTTTGAAGCATTTCCATCAATAACAAATTATATATGCTTTAGGTACAATTATGAATTATAGTAAAAAGAATTCAGTGCATTAAGATGTCCTGATGATTTCAGCAAAGAAATAATGTCTACATAGTAGCTTTTGCAGACTCCTATTAATAGTAGCTATGAATGAAGTTTGACATATACCAATGAAATGTACTAATGCTCCCAGAAAATACGAAATGGAATCAGAATATCTGATACCAATGAAATGTACTAATGCTCTCAGAAAATAAAAAAACTGAATCTGAATGTTTGAGCACTTTATGCAGGTATAGCTTGTTTACATACCAAGATAAATAAAATGCAAATGCATATCAGAAAACCTAAGAAATGGGAGCTGAATATTTGATGTTTGCCCTTTGAAAGTATTGTCTGTATAACAAGACAATGCAATTAAAATACAAATATAAATAACAATTCCAAAGAAATTGGAAGTGAAAATTTTTCTCTGAAATTATGAATATTGGATCAGTTTATACATATGTACAGTATTATTTACATGACAAGACAACGCAATGTGAGAAAAAAAATGGCAAATCTTACCTTGTTGGCTTTCCCAAATCCACTATCTGATGAGTTCTCTTTTAGGCTATGTTTATCAGCAAATGTTACACGAATATAGTGGCCCTCTAACACAGCACCGTTTGCTTTGTGCACTGCAGTCACTGCATCCTGTAGGTACTTAAAATACACAAAGCCAAATCCAGATGACGTTTTTCCAATTCTTCGACGGACAATGTGAACTTTTACCACATCTCCGAAACAACAAAAGAAATTTTTCAGGCCCTCTTCTTTAGTCTGTCTGTTTAAACCGAATATGGCCAGGGTTGTGTTGGCAGCAGGATCTGTGGATCCCCTGACTGAAACTTCGAATGATTTCTCTGATGAAAAGGTCAACACTCTCTCCTCATTCCTGCTCACTTCCATGTTAATCACACTACAAAAAAGAAAGGAAAAGGATCGTAACGCAGTTGTTGCTTAAATATTATTGCAATATATTTTTCTCCTTAATTACATATTTGGTATTGGGTGGGGGGAATAGTCCAAGGACCTTCCTCAGCCACAACACTGGCCAATGGAAAAGCAAAATTAGTCTCAGTAATTCCAGTGATGAAGCATTAAAAATGATAGTAGTCAAGGAAAGCAGATTTTGTTCTTGTGTTTTATATAAAAATGTGTTTACTTGGTAAAACACTGATTGAAAATGATCAGTTTCACTCACAGCCCAAGCTGTATAAAAAGGATATTGTTACAGAATAGAAAAGTAACATTTCAGAAAACAAGATAGCATGAACAAATGCATGTCACTGTAATTGGCACGTGACATTAAGCATTTTACTAAATTGTCAGGACTAGTACAAGTGTTAAAGCATATTAGTCTAATTATACAGAAAGTAGTATACAAAAGTGATACTAACAATACATGGGCGGAGCTATGTAAATCACTAGCTACTCAGTAGCTGTGGTCAGCTGAGCTTGAACACTGAGGACATATGACTATATACTGCTGAGTGAATGACATACTAGCTGCATAGTTTTAGCTGGAAGCAATGCATCATGTGATGGGATTAACCATGAAGCAGCTAGAATGTAACTCTCTTATTAGATGTTTACTGAAGGGATTGCGGAATTCTGTTTATGGATTTAGACTTTTAATTGAGACTAAAAGTGCCTCCTATAGACTGAGAGGCAAGGTAAAAAAAACTGTAGTTGTTACACTTTAATCTTAATTTGAGGACAACGTGCAGGAGATACATCAAGGGGTAAGATGCTAGGTTATGGGGTAAGATGCTATGTTATAGGAGCACTTAAGATATTGCTAAGTTATAGGTACAGTTACCGTGGATATGTCATCCTGAAAAGAAAGGAAAAGAAAGGCAATTTAGAAGTCTGAAGAGGAGGCAGCCATGATGTTTAGCTCTTTGTTTTACTAGAATCTGCTTAGCTTTTTTTAAGTTTACAACAGTGAAGATCAGATTGGGCTATTAGGAGAACAAATTTGCATAGTTTGTCAAGGTTTGAAAAGTCTGAAGGTTTCTACTAAACACAAAGACAGCAATGGAAAGTCTGTATTCTAAATGGGACTACAAGATTTCTATACATTTTGCTACCCTTGTTTTAATGGAAAAAATGGGAGATTTTCCAAACCAGGAAAGAATGTGTTTGTTTTTGCTTTGTTCTCAAAATGGAAGTATAACCCTTGTTATAAGCGAAGGAGTTGATAATTGAAGGAGAAGGTAGTTTCTTAAATATTTTATTAGATTTTAATAAAAAAACACGACATATTAACAGAACAAATAACATCTTATATCAAACTGTTCAAAAATATTTATAATTACTAATGGTGAAACAATAAAAGAAAGGGATATTTAATCAATATTTCTCTATTAAAGCAGTAAATTGGAATCCGTGGTGGTGCAGCGGTAGCGTTGTTGCCTCACAGCAAGAGGTTCTCCCGTTCGATTCTCAGCTAGTGTGCAGGGAGTGCCTTCTGTGTGGAGTCTGCATGTCCTCCCCGTAGGTCGAGTGGTGTTCCGAAAGACATGCGTGAATGGGCGTGCCTTCGTTGAAGGTTGGGCGTCAAGCTGGCAACTCGGCACCCTGAAAATCTACTGCCATTAATTAGTGGACCGGAGTTCCACTGTGGCGACCCCTAACTGGGAAAAGCCGAAAGAAAACAACAACAATTGTAACCAATAATTGTAGCTAGGAAAAAAAAAAAACAATTAAAGCTAGATGTGATAATGTGTGTTCTGATTTATTATTATATATATCATATATATTATTAGTCATTTATTCATTTTGACAAACAACATTAACAATATTATAATCGTCACAACTGAGGAGGTAGTTTCATTATTCATATTTTTTGCGATACCCTTTCTGTGACAACCTTGCTAGCATCCTGCTAACAATAGGGAAGTAAGGGTGCTAGCATCCTGCTAACAATAGGAAAGTAAGGGTGCTAGCATCCTGCTAACAATAGGAAAGTAAGGGTGCTAGCATCCTGCTAACAATAGGAAAGTAAGGGTGCTAGCATCCTGCTAACAATAGGAAAGTAAGGGTGCTAGCATCCTGCTAACAATAGGAAAGTAAGGGTGCTAGCATCCTGCTAACAATAGGAAAGTAAGGGTGCTAGCATCCTGCTAACAATAGGAAAGTAAGGGTGCTAGCAAGCTTGCTGCTTTATTGGGGTCTTGGCAGGCAAGGATGTAGTAACAATTCAGTTCATGGCTTCTAAGTGTGTTTTTAGGTTGGGGAAGACTTTGAGGGGTTTTAGATTTAAAGGAGATTTGGGTAAAGGGTAACCTTTAATATCACTTCTTACTTTAAATGTGATCAGACAGTGGTCACTCGTAAAAGGTGTGAGCAATGAGGTTTAATACTAAGTGGTTACCAATTCAGAAGTTTGGTCACGCTGGCTCTAGAATTACTTGTGATAGTCTTAGGTCTGCCATAAATTTGTATAATTTCTGGATGGTCGTAAAAGGCTTAGGTTAAAATTGCCAAGGCTTATCACATTTCTGTATGGGAAGGCTGATGTTACAATTTTCTTGATTTGTTCTTCAAATTATTTTTACAGTGGAAGAGATTGTAGATAATAATAAAATATGGAAGGGTGTTTTTTTGGATGGACATGCTGACAACTAGATTGGATCAAATTTAGTTATGGAGGTGGCATAGGAGAATAATTTGACATCTTTGTTTTGTATAGTAAGACAGTCCCACCTCCAGTTTTATGGCCATGGTGGGCATTCAGTTGATAATTTTAGTGCGTGGAAAATATTGGTGGATCTTTGGAATGTCATTTTCAGTGCTATATTATGCAATTTGTGCTGGGTCAGGTTAGCAGAAGTTAATAAAAAATTTTGCATGTTCTAATTTACCTTTCATACTTCCTGCATTTACTAGGCAACAGGATAGTTGGGTTTCTGAAGAAATGTTTGTGTTGTGAGCCAGTGTCTGGTTCTATATTTTTGCAAATTAGTATGAAGAGCACTATTGTGGTCAGTCTGTTTACTACAGGTGGCCATTTATAGTTTGTTCTTTTAGGTTTCCTGGATGAGGGGTTAGTATGTTTGAGGTGCTAAATTATTAAGTTTATACTGAGGTATGGGAAGGTATTTCTGAAGTATAAACTATATGTCTGTACTGGCAGAGAATTGTGGAACTTTTTAATGGATTTGTATGAGTTGGAGTGCTGTAGTTTATGTTTAGCCAGTGATATATATTTAGTATGGTATTTTGTGATGGATCTGAGATGGGTAAAAAAAGTAAGACCAGAAGAGAATATGCCTATTGGTGTGGTGGCTGGTAACGTCAAAGGAGGGGGTGTGCTGTAAGGAGTAACTGAATGGGTGATGCTAACAGAAATACGTGGGGCTGCATTGTGGCAGGTCAATGACCATTACTTGTGGTCAAACACAAATGGGCACATTCACTTTCATCAACAGACTGCCCAGTACCCCCTCCATATGGCCACTTCATTAACTATATACATCTCAGATGTCTGATTACAGTCAACAAGACCAACCTAGCCAAAGGAATCTATGGGTTCCCCTGCTGTCTAATGGTCGGCTCACTGCCTTCCCTGTGCCTTTACCATGTTTTCCACTCAACCTGGCTCCACACCATCCAAATATATTACTTCTTTTTTGTTTTCCCACACTTTGATTTACTTTTTAGTTTTGTCCTCTAACCTTTTAACAAATATGAACTGGCCAAGACTCCATAGTAATCAGTGAGAGATGTTAGGCCCCAAGTTGTTATAAAGTTATATATGGTGTAAGTTGAAACTTAGAGAGCTTTTTTCTGTTTCTTAACAAACTTTTGATCTGATGTTGACCTAAATAAAAATAATGAATAAGGAAGGAAACTCAGTTTTATTTATTTTTCTTTCAAGGACAAGTATGTTGTGCCTAAAGTCAGATTCTCAAAGCCAACAAAACAGTAGCTCCCAATAAACTGAGAGGACAAATGCTTGCAAGGATCTACTAATACTACTTGGGAATAGTGCCTGCCTCCCTACCTCTCCAAAAAGTTACCTTCTTTGTACCCATATGGTGATACATGGGGATGAAAGTAAAAGCACACATTGCCAGAGGTATATATTATACAGCTGATGGTCTGGGGGATGAAGCCAAAGAACCACAACTAAAAAGGCAACAAGAAAGCCAAAAATTGTGAGATGTCAACTCTACTCAATGCACTACTGTGCCAATAATCAGATGACAGCATACTCAACTTACCTTGTTCATAGGTTCATAGGAGATTACTAGGTTAGCAACTTAAGGGCCTTACAAGCCTAGTCAATATAACCTGATTTTACCCAATATATGACCCCTAGGGTCAAGAGGATTTCATGGATTTATGCCCGTGTATTGAGTATCTTACAGATTGCCCCTGTCCAGCACAGTCACTTATTCTGTAGAATGTTCATGCTTGTGAGGAAAAGTGCAAAGAAAATTATGCCCATCTTGCTACTTTTGGATACAGTGCAATCCCTCTCACAAAGTCATTCTTATTACATGCAAATCCCATATCCATTAATTATTGCCACCTGCAGGAGTTATATAAATAACTGCCACACAGGAATGTATCTTCTCAGTTGTCAGCTGTCAGAATAGTCTCCAATGCACCTTTATCCTACCTTTAGACCTCTTAGCTCAAGGAAAACTAAAAAATAATGGGAGACAAAGGATCAAAATCAGGGACAACAGTGAGATTAGAAGATACATTTCTCTTTGTGCCATTATAAACTTAGAAAGTTGCCAGAACAGGCTTTGCAATAGCATGCTTTTTTTCAAATATAATAACAGTTGGAGTGCAAAAATCTGTTATTATTTAGTGACTGCGATTCACACTGATATGTCAGAAAAAAGTCACAAGCATATCAAGGAACATACCAAAACATGATGTAAATTGGAGACATTCTGCAAAAACAGGGACAGTTGAGAGCATCTATGTCCCTAGCAAACACACACACACACACACACACACACACACACACACACACACACACACGCACACACAGACGCACACACACATATATAACAAGGAGCATACGAAAACATGATGTAATTTGGAGACATTCTGCAAAAACAGGGACAGCTCTGAGTACTTGTGTCCCAATCACACACACACACACACACACACACACACACACACACACACACACACACACACACACACACACACACTTCTGTGACCATCATTTACAGCCAGGTCCCTATCAGTTGACTAAGGTTTCAGAAACTCGAAATTCATATGATCGTGACCATATAACCGAGTTTTTGAAAACCTGAAGCTTTTGAATGGAGATTAAGGTACAGTGCAGCTCATGAAATTTACCCTTTTCCTCACTGTAGTGCGAGCTCACAGTTGATATATATAATTTGCAAGGGGTGTGGGGGCACAGCCCTCCACATGAAGGGTGTAAGGGGGATTACCCTCTTGCAAAAACAAAAAAAAAGGTAGCTTTTTGTGTTTTTTATTGTTTTTTTTTTATGTTTAAGTTTTCAGAAACTCAATCATATGGTCTCAACCGTATGAATTTTGAGTTTCGGAAAACTCGATCATCTGACATAGACGCTTAAACACATTGGTGTGACTGTGACTGAATCACCTCAGAAGTTTGATTGGGATCAAATGAATGAAGAAGTGCATAACTGCAACTCCTAACATATCTTTTCAGCTCACTGCTGTCAGAATGCAATGGTAACTCACTTCAACCCCCCGACATACCTCTCAAGTTCTGAGCTGATGAAAGAGAAAAAAATAAAGGGCTAAAAATACTGCCCTTACGCATTTAGAAAGTCGACAAAATAACAGGCTTTACTTTAGCAAGCATTTCCAGACATGCTATATAATCTAACACTGACATTTCTGCCATCATTTACTAACTGCAATGCTCAGTGTTTTTGATTGGCCAAAAAGACTCAAACTTTATGAGGAATATACCAAAATGTAAGGCAAAATCAGATACATTATGCAATATCAGGTACAGCTTAGATTATTCATGCATCCTACATACCCAATACTTACTAAAAATACTTACCTTCAAAGTCCTACCCTCTAGATAATTGGCACACACAGTAATTTTTAAAAAAATTAGTGTTACAACTAAGTAGATAAAACTTTACTACTAAACTTGTTTATCTGGAAACAACCTTTCTTTCAGCTTCAATCACGCTGCCTCAGTCACTTGAGGTAGCCTGCGGCAACACAAACAGCACTTTGCTGCTTCATGCAACAGCCCAAGGAGCCCTTTTATACGTGCCATTCCTGCTTTTTACATAGGTGCATTGTTCACTATTTAAATGCACATACAATTTCTTTGTTTTTTCTCAACTGCACTCAGAAATTCTCAGATCACGATGTATGCACAGTAGCATGCGAAGAGATCTGAGCTCACATAAGGAAATCAAACAAAATATAGCTAACATTAAAACAGTAAAATAAGTACATTTTTTTTCCACTGGGGGTTGCAGCCTAACACCCAGTAACACAAGTCACCCCTACAACATTACTTCCTGAAGCAGTGCCTGCAGCCAGTAGCACATCACCCGAACAACATTACTTCCTGAAGCAGTGCCTGCAGCCAGTAACACAAGTCACCCCTGCAACATTACTTTCTGAAGCAGTGCCTGCAGCCAGTAGCACGTCACCCCTACAACATTACTTCCTGAAGCAGTGCCTGCAGCCAGTAGCACAAGTCACCTCTACAACATTACTTTCTGAAGCAGTGCCTGCAGCCAGTAGCAAGGCACCCCTACAACATTACTTCCTGAAGCAGTGCCTGCAGCCAGTAGCACAAGTCACCCCTAGAACATTACTTTCTGAAGCAGTGCCTGCAGCCAGTAGCAAAAGTCACCCCTACAACATTACTTTCTGAAGCAATGGCCTGCAGCCAGTAGCACATCACCCCTACAACATTATTACCTGAAGCAGTGCCTGCATCCAGTAGCACGTCACCTCTACAACATTACTTCCTGAAGCAGTGCCTGCAGCCAGTAGCACAAGTCACCCCTAGAACATTACTTTCTGAAGCAGTGCCTGCAGCCAGTAGCACAAGTCACCCCAAGAACATTACTTTCTGAAGCAGTGCCTGCAGCCAGTAGCACATCACCCCTACAACATTACTTTCTGAAGTCACCCCTAAAACATTACTTCCTGAAGCAGTGCCTGCAGCCAGTAGCACAAGTCATCCCTAGAACATTACTTTCTGAAGCAGTGCCTGCAGCCAGTAGCACAAGTCTCCCCTAGAACATTACTTTCTGAAGCAGTGCTTGCAGCCATTAGCATGTCACCCCTACAACATTACTTCCTGAAGCAGTGCCTGCAGCCAGTAGCACAAGTCACCCCTACAACATTACTTCCTGAAGCAGTGCCTGCAGCCAGTAGCACAAGTCACCCCTACAACATTACTTCCTGAAGCAGTTCCTGCAGCCAGTAGCATGTCACCACTAGGACATTACTTCCTGAAGTAGTACCTGTAGCCAGTAGCACGTCAACCCTACAACATTACTTTCTGAAGCAATGGCCTGCAGCCAGTAGCACGTCACCCCTACAACATTATTACCTGAAGCAATGCCTGCAGCCAGTAGCACGTCACCTCTACAACATTACTTCCTGAAGCAGTGCCTGCAGCCAGTAGCACAAGTCACCCCTAGAACATTAATTTCTGAAGCAGTGCCTGCAGCCAGTAGCACAAGTCACCATTAGAACATTACTTTCTGAAGCAGTGCCTGCAGCCAGTAGCACGTCACCCCTACAACATTACTTTCTGAAGCAGTGCCTGCAGCCAGTAGCACAAGTCACCCCTAAAACATTACTTCCTGAAGCAGTGCCTGCAGTCAGTAGCACAAGTCACCCCTAGAACATTACTTTCTAAAGCAGTGCCTGCAGCCAGTAGCACAAGTCTCCCCTAGAACATTACTTTCTGAAGCAGTGCATGCAGCCATTAGCATGTCACCCCTACAACATTACTTCCTGAAGCAGTGCCTGCTGCCAGTAGCACAAGTCACCCCTGCAACATTACTTCCTGAAGCAGTGCCTGCAGCCAGTAGCACAAGTCACCCCTACAACATTACTTCCTGAAGCAGTTCCTGCAGCCAGTAGCATGTCACCACTAGGACATTACTTCCAGAAGCATTACCTGCAGCCAGTAGCACGTCACCCCTACAACATTACTTTCTGAAGCAGTGCCTGCAGCCAGTAGCACGTCACCCCTACAACATTACTTCCTGAAGCAGTACCTGCAGCCAGTAGGACAAGTCACCCCTAGAACATTACTTCCTGAAGCAGCGCCTGCAGCCAATTGCACGTCTCCCTAGAACATTACTTTCTGAAGCAGTGCCTGCAGCCAGTAGCATGTCACCCCTACAACATTACTACCTGAAGCAGTGCCTGCAGCCAGTAGCACAAGTCACCCCTACAACATTACTTCCTGAAGCAGTTCCTGCAGCCAGTAGCATGTCACCACTAGGACATTACTTCCAGAAGCATTACCTGCAGCCAGTAGCGCGTCACCCCTACAACATTACTTTCTGAAGCAGTGCCTGCAGCCAGTAGCACGTCACCCCTACAACATTACTTCCTGAAGCAGTACCTGCAGCCAGTAGGACAAGTCACCCCTAGAACATTACTTCCTGAAGCAGCGCCTGCAGCCAATTGCGCGTCTCCCTAGAACATTACTTTCTGAAGCAGTGCCTGCAGCCAGTAGCATGTCACCCCTACAACATTACTACCTGAAGCAGTGCCTGCAGCCAGTAGCACAAGTCACCCCTAGAACATTACTTCCTGAAGCAGTGCCTGCAGCCAGTAGCATGTCACCCCTACAACATTACTTTCTGAAGCAGTGCCTGCAGCCAGTAGCACGTCACCCCTACAGCATTACTTCCTGAAGCAGTGCCTGCAGCCAGTAGCACAAGTCACCCCTAGAACATTACTTCCTGAAGCAGTGCCTGCAGCCAGTAGCACAAGTCACCCCTAGAACATTACTTCCTGAAGCAGTGCCTGCAGCCAGTAGCACAAGTCACCCCCTACAACATTACTTTCTGAAGCAGTGCCTGCAGCCAGTAGCACATCACCCCTACAACATTACTTCCTGAAGCAGTGCCTGCAGCCAGTAGCACAAGTCACCCCTAGAACATTACTTCCTGAAACAGTGCCTGCAGCCAGTAGCACAAGTCAGCCCTAGAACATTACTTCCTTAAGCAGTGCCTGCAGTCAGTAGCATGTCACCCCTACAACATTACTTCCTGAAGCAGTGCCTGCAGCCAGTAGCACGGCACCACTACAACATTACTTTCTGAAGCAGTGCCTGCAGCCAGTAGCACAAGTCACCCCTACAACATTCCTTTCTGAAGCAGTGCCTGCAGCCAGTAACACATCACCCCTACAACATTACTTCCTGAAGCAGTGCCTGCAGCCAGTAGCACAAGTCTCCCCTAGAACATTACTTTCTGAAGCAGTGCCTGCAGCCAGTAGCACATCACCCCTACAACATTACTTCCTGAAGCAGTGCCTGCAGCCAGTAGCACAAGTCACCCCTACAACATTACTTTCTGAAACAGTGCCTGCAGCCAGTAGCATGTCACCCCTGCAACATTACTTCCTGAAGCAGTGCCTGCAGCCAGTACCATGTCACCCCTACAACATTACTTCCTGAAGCAGTGCCTTCAGCCAGTAGCACGTCACCCCTAGAACATTACTTCCTGAAGCAGTGCCTGCAGCCAGTAGCACAAGTCACCCCTACGACATTACTTTCTGAAGCAGTGCCTGCAGCCAGTAGCACGTCACCCCTAGAACATTACTTCCTGAAGCAGTGCCTGCATCCAGTAGCACGGCACCCCTAGGACATTACTTCCTGAAGCAGTGCCTGCAGCCATTAGCATATCACCCCTACAACATTACTTCCTGAAGCAGTGCCTGCAGCCAGTAGCACAAGTCTCCCCTAGAACATTACTTTCTGAAGTAGTGCTTGCAGCCAGTAGTACAAGTCACCCTTATAACATTACTTTCTGAAGCAATGACCTTTTGCTGAAGAGGGATCTTTTTTTTTCTAATCTGGGACGGTGATGCAGTAGTAAAACATAATGATGTGTGGGGAACTTCTCAAAGTATATCATGGGGGCCCCCTAACAATGCTCACAACATAATTATACTACTGATATTCTGGTACAGACACTCTAGGTTCAAGCTCATATGAATACAAACCTTTCTCTTCTATCTCACCAAGCATTACAAATTATGGAAATCTTGGATCACAAGTATGCATAATCAGGGATCTGAAAGTCTTACTGTGATTCAGTGAAAGGGCTTGTTTTGAAGTTTTCAGCGAAACAATAAGACTACCTATTAACTTTTTGGATGTTTCCACTAATTAATGTTAATGTTCCTTGGCTCTTAATGAAGTGCAGATATAGACCCAGGAAATGTAGTGATGTCCTGTTAGTAGTAAGAATCTCAAAAGTCAGTATTTGACAGGTTATGCATCTGCAGACTGTTCTTCATATAATGATACATAATTAAAACACAAATACCTATAATAAAACATACCATGTTTGTCTCTCCAGATCCTTATTTTGATGGTGGTTCTGCACTCTCTCTTTGTCAGCAAAACTGACACGTATTATCCGTTTGTCTAATTCTGTACCATTTGCTTTCTCCACTGCAGTCACTGCATCGTGTAGGTGTCTAAAATAGACAAAACCAAAACCAGCTGGTTTCTTCTCCATTCCTCGGTGGACAAGGTGGACATTTGTCACTTCTCCATAACGAGAAAAGAACTGATACAGGCGTTGTTCTGTGGTCTGTCTGTTGAGCCCAAACACTGCCACAGTAGTATTAGCAGCCGGCTCTGCCGAGTTAAATGTTTTTAACTCACTTACGCTTTCTTCCATTTTATTCTCACTGCAAAATAAGGGAAGAAACCTTACTAAAACCTTACATTATCTCTAGTTTGGTATAATTAAACTGCAGATTTTTTTGTATTATTTTTGAGCTTGTAAAATTATTGTTCTTGAAATGTTTTGTAATACTTTGGAGTTTTTCTTCCTGGGCCTCCATGGAAATTTGGCTCCTTCCCAATCAGACTTTCCTGGTAATCAAATGTCAATAAAGAAACAAATAAATAACAAAATAAAATATGTGAATGTTGTGTTACTTACCCACCTCTATTTTTATTTGTGCTCAGTACCTCCACCAATTCCACCCATCTGTTTCAGGGATTAGTGATTATTTGTTGGAGGATTTTTCTCCGATGGACAAAAGAATTTAAAAAAAATCACTGAAAGCCACTTTCAGTAAACAGGATTTTAAGCTTTATTTGCAGGGGCAGGCACTCACGCACCCCCTAATTTATCTGTACCAACTCTACAGTTCCAAAAAAGTGCAGACACAGCAACACTATATCTTTGTTGGAAATGGATTTTAGCCTTAAAGCCATCATGCTGTTCTCAGCTGGACAAATGGCATTTGGCATCAATGCTCAATCCGTATTTTAATCTCTACCAATACAGTAATCTAGCCTTGGCTAGATTTATTAGAGATGATCAGACATAGACAAGGTGTTTAAATTGCAGTGGCTGTACCCTGTCTGGATAACTAAAGGGTAGACTAGATGGGTGCCCAAGTGGTTCTTGTTTGCATCTGGTTACGTCATTTATTTTTGCTACTATGGCATCACTTGTCAGTATACAGATTAAGACATTTTGACTTTGACTTTAGACATGCAGGACTCACAAAAGTGCATTTGCTGTGAAATACTCTCCTTTTAATAAGGTCTTGCTGAAACAGATGGAATATTAAAAATTATGAGACTGGATCATCAAATGAAAAGCTTGCTTTTGTTTTTTTTTTGAATATTACTCTCTCAGAATTTTGACATGCCTTTTTAAAACCTGCCTACATTTTTAATAGTACCAAAATATGTATGGCAGCCAACAGATTCTGCCACAACTGTAAAAACTTCATTAAAGCTGAAAAATAAAAATGTCTTTTATGGGAAAACGGGTATATATTAAAGTTATGCCCATGCCTGACAGGTAGCACATTTACTTCTTCCCTTCCTACTGTTCAGAAAATGCACTCTGATGGAAAACTTATTGCTTATTCAATTAGTGAATTATGGTTAACTTTAAAAGTTAGCCCGGATTTTGTATAACATAAAGACACTGAAGCTCAGACTTGATGAGACCACAGTGGTTCTTCACCAGGAGAATTCAGGCCCTCAAGCATCTACCTTACACAGAGAGCCTAAAAGCCCTATCCCTCTACTCAGTTTCATACAGACTCCTCGAGGTGACCTCTGTCTGGCATACAAGGCATTTACAGACCCCACCTTGATGGGACTGCAGCATATACGCAAGTCAAGTTCCACTCGAGTAACCCACATGCACGGCCTCAATCTGATCTGTGACATCAACAACACATGTTGCAGGACAGATTTGTGTCCCAGAGACTTTCCCATCTATGGAATGGACTCCCTCTCCACATCAATCAGAGTACATATTTACCCCTTTTTAAGCAGAACCTGGATAACTAGATGGGAAACAGAAAATATACCCCTGGGATTCCACTCATGTCCCTGCTGGGCAGGGGCATCGGGTGCTGACTTGTCTAAACATGGGCTTAACTCTTGGCTAGGCTTATAAGGGCCTCAGGGCCAATAGCCTAGTAACCTACTTTGAGCCTATGATCCTATAATACATTTTATTGGACAAATGTACCTTTTGCAATAATTTGAGCTTTCAAGCTGACAGGAGCCCTTTGTTGTGAATTATTACGTTACCAATGTTAGATACTGATACTGTGTTTAAACATCCAGTGCTAGAAAAGGAAGTACGTCATTTATAATTTGGCTATTTGTTATCATGGAAGAAATGTGCTGCTTGGATGCTTCATGTGACTTGCACTTTAGAAGCAGGCATAATATATGTATGTGTGAGTGTGTGTGGTGTGTGTGGTGTGTGGTGTGTGTGTGTGTGTGTGTGTATGTGTGTGGGGGGGGGGGCACTGTGTGAGCCTGAAACTGTTGAAGACCAGGGTTTGCTCTGCTATAGAAATCAAAATTTGGCATGTTACATTAGAGTCACTGTTTTGAAGCCGCAGTGGTGCAGCAGTAGCATTGTTGCCTCACAGCAAGAGGTTCTCCCGTTCAATTCTTGGCTGGAGCGCCTTCTGTGTGGAGTCTGCATGTCCTCCCCGCTGCTGAGTGGCGTTCGAAAGACATGCGTGAATGGGCGTGCCTTCGTTGAAGGTTGGGCATTGGGCTGGCACCTTGCCACCATAAAAAAAAATCGACTGCCAACCAGAGTTCCAGTGTGATGACCCCTAACTGGGAAAAGCCGAAAGAAAAACAGCAACAACAACATTAGAGTCACTGTTCATTTAGCTGAGAAGATAACACTCCGAGAGGCTACTCAGACATTTAATTGAGCAGTAAATCACAATGCAAGACATGTGTAGGGAGATTAGTTAAACTCAGAGAAGAAAAACAAGAACAACAATACTGTCTCACTAAAAAATCAGTTGCCTAAATTGTAAAAACTATGCATACTTGCACAGAACCTTACATCTCAGTATCATAAAGGCTACTGAAAGGCAGCTTGTGCCTTACATATGGACCTTCAACAGATCCTATTCTGTCAGACCTGTTGCACATTTATGAGTCCAAGGGTATCATAAACACCCACTGAAACCATCTCATGTGAAAATAAGTAGAACATGTTGGAGGGATAGGTATGTATCCAGAGAGTACTGCTTCTGTGGATTTGTGCCTATGACACATAAAACAAAGTATCTCTGTTATGCTATTCAAATGTGATTTGGAAGTATAAAAGAGTAACCATAAATTCACCCAGTTTAGCAATGCTATCCCTCATAGATAGGGAAACTATGTAAATGTCCCAACATATCCTTGTTTGGCTATGTCTGGGTTATTCGTATGCAAAATTTAAAGGATAAAAACTATCATGAGATTGTAAGACTAGGCTTCTCAAGATCCTCATAAATAAATAGCCCAGTAAGTATTATGAATCAAGGAATCTATAAGAAGTTATAATATGTAATCTGTTAGTTTGTCTATACAAGTAATCTGTGATAGATAGATGTTTTGTTAGCAGGATACATGAATTTGTGGAAACAAACCCTTCACTGTGATGGCAAACGCATAGACTACCAGGAGAATAAGATACTGGGTTAGAATACATGGATGTTGTGTGTAGCTGGTCCACTGCACAGGCAATGATTTAACAAACTGAAAGAAATTCTAAATCCACAAGTCAATGAAAGGGACACTATATTAAATACAGTTCTCATAATCTTTGAATGCTGTGTTATCTTGACTATGATCTGACACTATTTTAACCATAATGGATGTTGTATCACTCTGTGCAAACATCTCGAACAAAGATGGCACTGCTGCCTGCCTCAAGCACTTACAGAAAAAACATTGGATCATTATACTGTACACTGATCTGAATCTAAACTGCTCATCTCTCATCTTACTCTTTACTACACTGTGTACTTTTTTGTCAATCACCCTCTCCAGCATTTTTATTCAGTGGGACAGGAGTTGAAGACCTGCATACAGGCTACAATTTTTAATGTTCCTTTGTTCTATTGCACTCGTACTAGGATGATTATTTTCTGGTCATGTGAGATAAGTCTTTCTATCCATATTATTACACTGAGTACCCTCGGAAGCCCATTCAACATCTTGATCGTATCTGCTATGACCTCAATTGAGCCTACTGCTTTGTCTGCCTTCATTTTCCTTAATATTCTTACCTCTTATAGGTGGACTCTTCTTCCTTTTTCAGTGTAGGCTGTTTCTAGGGCAGTAAAGCTTCTATGGTGTGTTCTTCCCTCAGAAGCTTCCGGAAGTACTCCTTCCATCTGCTTTTGATGTCGTGTGGACTGATGGCAAGGTTGTTTATGGCACCCCATATGAGGGGTGACCAATGACTGTCTTCCTTATCATTCTGATCATAAATAAATCTCTAAATCTTTTACTATACATGAATCTCTGAATACACCTGTGTCTCCAAAATGTGGGGTCTGAATGGAGGGATGAAAAGTCAGCAAGCAAAGGAGAGTAGTAGTGTTGAAACTGAATTCATCCTCAAGTCTTGGTGAGTACTTTCATGAGTTAGACCTTGTTTTCCACCAAATTCCTCCAAGGCAACACTGATGTATAGACTATATATATATATATATATATTTATATAGCATATATCGTGGACAGAAGTAGGTCAAAAATTAAAAAAGATAGCTGGTTGCACATGACCCAGGAGAAAAAAAGTGCACAATCCTGATAGGCGCACTGGTGACAGTACTAGAAAAAAATGACAATGTAGAATCCTCAAAATATGGAAACATTACTACAACATGGCCAGGTCAGGCCCAGGGAGAGGATGCCCCACCTGTTGGAGAAGGAAGTAACAGTCCAAAAAAATCACAAAAACTGATAGGCCAAAGAAGAGCCATAAAGACAATAGAGTGGACTATTGAGGATAACAAAGAAATGATATATTGTCACTATACTGCAAAAAGCCCAGAATTTCCAGACACAAGATATTTAAAACAATTAAGAGAGAAATTAGAAGAAAGAAAAATACTTCCATAAGAAAAACTGTCAGAATCTTCAAATAAAAATGTGTAGTCATTGATACAACAGATTTGTGAAAAACAGTGTATAGACCAAGAAACTTTAATCTATTTGGAAAAAGAAGTGTCTGAGGAAGTGCGAAAATATAAACAACACCTACATATTTTTGAAAAGTATAAAAAATAAGTATGGACATGGGAAAGAAAGAGAGATTTGATAAGCTGCAATATTTATGCAAAGCAGAAAGCCAAATTAATCATCATAAAAAAGGCAGCCCCAAAGATATATAAAGAGAAATACATGCAAAGGCATCCAGACATGGAAAATTTCACAATAAAAATAATTTCACAAAGTGGGAATGTAGAAAAGAAGATTAGTAAAGTAGAAGTTAAAAAATAGAGCTTGAAGTTATGGAGTGCCTGTGAAGTGAAGGGTTTGATGTAGAAGGTGTAACACAGGTTACATCACAGCAGGATGGAACGAGTCTCCATGGTAAGGAGGAACAAGAAGATCAAGAAACATTGGTAGAAGAAATATGGACGTGGGGAAGAAAAACAGATTTAATATGGTGTAACATATATGCAAAGGAGAAAGCAAAACTAACCAATACAAAAAGAGCAGCACCAAAGATATTTGAAGAGAAATACAGACAAAGGAATCCAGGCATGGAAAACTTTACAACACTAAAATTAAGAAGACAAAGAGGAAAAGTAGAAAAGGAGATCGGTAATGGAGAAGTTAAAGAAATAGAAACCGAGGTTATGGAGTACCTGCAAAATGAAGGATTCAGTGTAGGAAATCTGTCTCAGAAAGTAACTCAACAGGATAGAGCAGTGGACATCCAAATTAAGGGGAAACTTGTGGAATAAGAAGTAATTGGTCAGTGCCATATGAAGATATTTTGGAGCCTTCTACAGGAAACCAGTAGAAACATTCACATGAAGCTAAACAGCAAGGAAAGGAACAGGAAACTGTGGTAACTCTAACGCAGTTAATGTTGAGGCACAGGATGAAATTAAAGACACATAGGTGGTAATCCATTAAGTACAGAAGAAGTAGTTAGGGACCTGGGGACCCAAGTTGATAGCAATCTCTCATTTGACAACCACGTGGCCAAAGTGGTTAGAAGAACATTTTATATAGCCCACCTAATCATGAAGGGATTCACATCTAGATCAGGGGAGGTCATCGTGCCTCTTTACTCATCCCTCATCAGGCCCATAATTGAGTACAATGCCCCTTTTGGGATGTACCTTACCAGACACCTGCAGCAACTGGAAAGACCCCAAAAGTACCTCACCAAGAGGATCAAAGGGCTCAAACAGATGCCATATGCTGCCCGGTTAAAGAATCTCCAGCTCTACTCAGTGGCATACCGCCTGCTCAGAGGAGATCTGTGCCTGACGTATAAAGCCATGTCCAACCCGGAATTAATGGACATGCTGCACCTCAGAAAATCCAAATCCCATCGAGCTACGTGCATGAGAGGCTTGAACCTCAGCACTGAAATAAATAGGACATGCTGGAGGGACAGATTCATAATCCAGAGGCTCCCTTCACTCTGGAATAAAATCCCAGTCCAGGTTAGGCAGAGTCCCTCATTGACTCTCTTCAAGAGGAATCTTGATGAGTGGATGGGAGATCGTAGGTTTACCCCGGGTATCACTTCTGTGTCACTGTTAGACACAGACACAGTATACTAACCTCAAAAAAGGGCATAGCAAAATTAATTTAAAATGGGTGGCGAAAGCCAAACACACTCTGGCTAGGCTTATAAATGCCCTTGGGCAGATAGCCTAGTATGAACCTATGAACCTATGAACCTAAGAGAATGTGCCATGAGAAGATCCAATAGAACTTTCTATAAAATGCCTGCAGGAAATGGAAAACAAAAAATGTGCTTTCAGTTTCGAAGAAAACAAGATAAGAGAAGAGTTGCTTAATTTAATAGACACAGATAAACATATTAAGACCAGTGAAAGAAATAGACTGCAGAAGGTCAATAAAATCCAAAAAATCAAAAGTTTGATAAAGCAAATGAACACAGTAATTAGGACTGTCCATAGAGATCCATGTGATATAACAGAAGTAAATAGGATGTATTACTGTGCAGCTAAATTAATAAACAAAATAATAAAAAGTAACTTATTCAATAAGAATAAAAGTCCAGGCCACAAACGTAGGTACAAATTCCTTTATATTTCCACAAAGTTCCACAGATGAGCGCTTTCGTCTAGTGATAAGACTTCATCAGATTAAAGCACTGGTACCACAAACAACTTTATACACTTGATGTCAATCAACACAAACAATTAATTAAAATTTAAAGTGACATAACACTTAGCCTTCTGATGTCCTGTTATAATATATTATATAATGTGCTTACAAATCATGTTACTAGTTTGCAAAATTAAATATAAACATGTCCAAATAACTTCACCCAGTTAATGAACCACATTTAAAATACAATATTCTTAAAAAGTTACACACTTTCAGCGTTTTTGCACAGTACAGATTTTATACTAATGTAGTCATTGAGACCTGGTGAAATATTGGATTTAAACCTAAGCTGCCATATCAATTCCCTGTATAATAACGCATTTTTAAAATCACCCCCTCCCCATAAAGGATGTTTCTTAATTATGTCGATAATACCAAACTTGAATCCTACAAAAAAGGAACAAGAAACACTGTGCTTATATAGGGCACTTGTTTCCTTATGTGTCCTAATGTCGTATAAATGTCCGTAAATACGGTCCTTGAGTGCTCTTTCAGTTTTTCCAACGTAGTATTCATTACATTTAGTGCATACAGCCATGTAGACAAGCATTTTTGTCTTGCAATTTCCTTTACAGAATCTAACAGTACTGTTCAGGCCGTTGTTTAATACAACAGTTGCCTCACCATATATATAATGACAAATACTACAAGTTCCACAAGGGGCAGTGGCTTTATATTGCAATGCTTCCCTCTCTCTGTGTTCAAAAGTCCTTTTAAAGTTCATTCCTACCTTGTATGTAAATATAGGTTGTGCACCCACTAAGTTGTGTATTTCTTTATTAGTTTTCATTAAATTCCAATTCGTTCTTATTGTGTGTGAAAATAACTCCGAAAAGGTGTTGCATTGAGTGACACGTACTGTACTGTATTTTCCTCTCTCTTTCAACGAGTCATTTATGTTTTGAATGGGATGACCTAATAGGGCCTTATATTTAATACCCCATCCATTAAGCACTTCATCTAAGATTTCCCTAACCATCTCTGTGGGGTATTCTCTCTCAATGAAACATTTACCTAAAAAAGATAGTTCTAGTTTCAGATCTTGGTAGTCAGATGTCATCCTGGCTATCCTAACCGCTTGACCGTTGATAATACTCTTCTTTTGTGCAATCGGGTGGTGACTACCAAAGTGTAAATAACTGTTGCACCAAGTGCCCTTTCTGTAAATATTAGATTTAAAGCCATTAATAGTCTTAGAAATGTTGACATCCAAATAATGGATGTTGATATAATTGTATGTGTGTGTAAAGGAAAGAAAGGTTGTGCATGAATTCAAATAATCCATAAATTTGTGCAACTCTTCTTGGGTTCCATTCCATAGCACAAAAATATCATCCAAAAATCTCAGGTATAGCCTAACATGGTTGTAATAAGAGGAGGGAAAGACATGCATGTTTTCCCATTCAAGCAATACTAAATTAGCATAAGTGGGAGCACAGACGGCACCCATTGCTATACCACTGACCTGTTGGTAAAATTCCCCTTGAAAATAGATGTAGTTAGAATCCAAAATTACCTCCATGAGTTCTAAAACAAGTGAAGTTCTATCTTTAGATAAAGAAGAGTACTTGTATAAACATTCACTAAAATATTCGTACCCCTCTCTCCTAGGAATACATGTAAAGAGATCCTTCACATCGATGGTAAGGAAAATACAATCTGTACTCCAGAGGTGGTGGGTAATTTTACCTAAAAAGTCCCAAGGATCTTTAATAAGGCGTGAGGTTTGATTAATTATATCTTTGATATGATGGTCCACAAATAAAGCCAAACAGTGGGTTTTAGAGTTTTTTGCAGATACAATAGGTCTAAAGGGGGGGTTCGCAGGTAGATTTATGCACCTTGGGAACCCCAAAGATGTTAGGGATGTTTGGATGTAGTTGTCTTAGAAAATTATAGGTTTCACTGTCTATCCTGTTTTCTAATAGATATTCTTCCAACAGGGAATCAATTCTACTGTAAGCGATGCTAATTTGATTTTTAGACACAGATGTATACGTAGAACTATCCAGCAAGATGTTAGTGACAACATTATTGTAATCCTCTGTATTGTAAATTACAACCCCCCCACCCTTGTCAGGTTTCATAATACATAAATGATTGTGCATCTGTAATTCGCATAACAAATTAGTTTCTTCCATAGTTAGATTACAATGTTCTTTCTGCCATCTGTTTTGGCATATAGTTCATACAATTCCTCAGTAACAGTTTTTTTCAAATAATAACAACGTAGGGTGGACCGGCGGGTTGTAAGTACTTGATCTTACCAATGCTAAATCCCCTCTAGTAGTGTCAATAGTAACATCTTAACCTTGATTAAATATAATGTTTAAATTTAGTTTTCTTAAATATAACTTCAAATCAACTAACAAATTTGCAATGTCACCATACTGTGTCTTAACAAATTTAAAACCTTTTGAAAATACATTGAAATGTAGTTTAGATAAACTGTAACTAGTGTAATTAAATTTTTAAATCCCCTGCATTCACTGAGAATACCATAACTACCTTCAATATGAACTATCTCCCCCTCTTTCCTATTTTTTTCCATCCGAATAGTTTCCCAAATGTCCTGGGTCTGGTGGACACCTGTTCTTGCTCGCTATCCTTTCTGACCTCCTGGGGAGTAAAAAATGTTCCCCCTCCCCCCAAAAAGAATCTAATTTGTCTAGAGGTCTATGTCTGTTGTTTTCATCAAATTCCTGTTCGTCCTGTTCAGGGGCCTTGTCAAAAACAGAATTAGTTTCCCAATGGTCACCATCATAGTTGACCTTGGGTAAATAACCCTGTGTCTTATTTACTTTTTTAAAAAGACCTGAATAGGCTTTACCCATTTCATATTGTTTCTTGTCCCTAAAAAAACTTCTTTTGTTTGGTAGAAAAAATATGTTGAATTCTTTTCTCTATTTCAGCCAAAATGTTCACATATAACATTGCAATATAAAGCCACTGCCCCTTGTGGAACTTGTAGTATTTGTCCTTATATATATGGTGAGGCAACTGTTGTATTAAACAACGGCCTGAACAGTACTGTTAGATTCTGTAAAGGAAATTGCAAGACCAAAATGCTTGTCTACATGGCTGTATGCACTAAATGTAATGAATACTACGTTGGAAAAACTGAAAGAACACTCAAGGACCGTATTTACGAACATTTATACGACATTAGGACACATAAGGAAACAAGTGCCCTATATAAGCACAGTGTTTCTTGTTCCTTTTTTGTAGGATTCAAGTTTGGTATTATCGACATAATTAAGAAACATCCTTTATGGGGAGGGGGTGATTTTAAAAATGCGTTATTATACAGGGAATTGATATGGCAGCTTAGGTTTAAATCCAATATTTCACCAGGTCTCAATGACTACATTAGTATAAAATCTGTACTGTACAAAAAAGCTGAAAGTGTGTAACTTTTTAAGAATATTGTATTTTAAATGTGGTTCATTAACTGAGTGAAGTTATTTGGACATGTTTAAATTTAATTTTGCAAACTAGTAACATGATTTGTAAGCACATTATATAATATATTATAACAGGACATCAGAAGGTTAAGTGTTATGTCACTTTCAATTTTAATTAATTGTTTGTGTTGATTGACATCAAGTGTACAAAGTTGTTTGTGGTACCAGTGCTTTTATCTGATGAAGTCTTATCACTAGATGAAAGCGCTCATCTGTGGGACTTTGTGGAAATATAAAGGAATTTGTATCTACGTTTGTGGCCTGGACTTTTATTCTTATCAGCTAAATTAATAACTAATAAGGTTCTACCACAAGAACACAGGGTAGTGAGGGAAGGGAAGGGGAGAAATTGAATGCCATCATGGATGTATTGAATAGAGAAAACTATAAAGCAACTAAGACAAGAAATATCACTGTTAGAAGAGTATAGAAGAGAGAACAGGTCCACAAAAATACTTAGAAAGATAGATGTGATAAAAACAATTTTCAGTATTAGAACAGATCAGGATCTATCATGCACTATTACAAATAAACTAAAAATTTCAGCAGAGGTGGAAAAGCTTAGAAGACATACAGATAAATATAAAGGAAAAGTACAAAATAAGCAATTTATTGATGACCCAAAAATGTTTTATAGAGAACTGGGAAACAAGATAAAAGAAACTGAAAGAACACCAAGAAAAAGTAGATATATTTTGGAGAAGTATCTATGAAGATCCTGTGGAACATAACGAAGATGCTAAATGGATAGAAGAAGTAAAAGAAAGAATAACAAGTTTTAAGGTACAGGATATGAAATGGGATGAAGTAACAGCCAGAGAGAGTGAAACAAAGTTAAGAAAAGCCTCTAATTGGAAAACCCCAGGCACAGATGCAATACCTAACTTCTGGTTAAAAGTATTAACATCTTTGCATGGAGATTTAGCTTCGAGTAAGAACTATTTATAAACACACACTGAACAGACACCAACCTGGCTAAAAACAGGAAAAAACAATGCTCCTACTTAAGAGTGAACCTGCAAGCTCTCCTAAAAATTATAGACCAATAACTTGCCTTCCTGCGACATATAAACTGTACACTGGAATTGATGCCGACAGAGTTTATAGTCAATTAGAAGGAAACTCAATTATGGCAATAGAACAAAAGGGCAATAAAAGAAAGTCATATGGAACAAAGGATCATTTCGTGTTAAATTAAGTCATAGTGGAGAACTGTAAAAAATGGAAGAATTTAAGTATGGCATGGACTGGCTACAAAAAAGCATTTGATAGTATCCCACATTTGTGGATAAAAGAGTGCTTAAAAATGTATAAGATACTGATCGACTACATTACAGTGACCATGAAACAGTGGCCGACCCCTTTGCAATTAAGCCATGATTAAGGTCAAATTATTATTCCAGGGATAAAAACTCAAAGGGGGATATTCCAGAGTGACTCTCTGTCATCACTGCTTATTCTGCCTAGCCCTTAACCCAGTAAGCTGTCTACTTAACAGCATAGGCCATGGCTATAAATTTGGCTCCTAGGAAAAACGTCTAATGATTTCTCATCTTCTCTTTGTCGACAGTTTAAAACTGTATAGCTCATCAGATGAGGAGCTGAAAGTACAACTGGAAGTTATCAAAACTTTTTCAGATGATATAAGAATGTCATTTGGTCTGGATAAATGTGCAAAAGCAAGCTTTACAGCAGGAAAACTGCAACACCAGGAAACCATCAGTTTGGGACAAGAATGTGATATAAAAGACTTGAATAAGAGGGAGTGTATAAATATTTTGGAATTGATGAAGGATCAACAATAAAACATAAACAAATGTGAATAAACCTTAATAAGGAATACTTTCGAAGACTTAAATTAGTCCTGAAAACCACACTAACATCTATGAACAAAATCTAAGCTATAAACCAATTTGCTCTTCCTGTCCTAACTTACAGTTTTGGAGTGATTGAATGGCCCCAAATCCTGTTGGATAGATTAGAAAGGAAAACAAGAAAGATGCATCATGCTTAACAAATGATTTATAAAAACAAATGCATACCAAGACTATATATTATCTGTTCTGAAGGAGGGATGGGCCTCCTTGAAATTGATTACATGTATAGATCTTCAATCGTGGGACTCCACACATATCTACTGACCTCACAAGACCCAAATGTAGTGAAAGTTTTAAAACATGAGGAAACTAAATCTAAGATGATTTCCCTGCTTAAACTAGCAGAAGCATATCAGCGTCAAGCAGGAATGGAAATCAAACCACAAGTAGAGAAAAAAACAGGCAGCAAATGAATGTGCCAAAAATCAAAAGAAAGAATATAAGGTGAAAGACTAGACCAGAAGGCAAGAAATGTGGAAAATGCATAAATATAGTTGCAAGTATAGAAAACTTAGGAAATAACCTGATGTTGATCAGGAATGAATGCAGGAATGGTTAAGGAAAGGTGAATTCAAACTAAGATATGAAAGGTTAATATTGGCGGCACAAAATAGTGGACTACGTACACGTTGGTTTACAAACTCCATTGAACATGTGGGAGAAACAGACAAATGTAGGTTTTGTAAAACAGAATTGGAAACAGTTGCACACCCCGTTGCTGGTTGCTACATACTAATGACACAAGGACTGTATACTGAAAGGCATAATAATGTGGCGAGACTGTTGCCCTGGGGATTGTGCACACATTATGGTATTAAAATGGCTGAAAAACACTGGAAGTATGAGCCACAAAGCATCATAGAAAATGATGAAGTTTACATCACACGGGATCATCCATGACCAACAGTTCAAGAAATAGATGCTAGAAAACCGCATACAGTGGTCCAAGAAAAGAAGACAAAAGTAACATTTATTATTGAAATCACCACATCCAGTGACTGCATTGTGTTGTGTACAGACACAAAGTCACAAAATATCAGGATTTGCAGGCAGAAATGACAAGAGTATGGAAGAAAGATACCCAGATAATTTGAATAGTAGTTGGAGCAACAAGTATTCTAAAATCGAATCTACAAGCACATTTAGATAAGTTACCAATACATGTAATGTCATAAAACTTGCAGAAGGAGTCATTACTGGCCACATTGAGGGTATTGTGATGAGCACTTTTGGCTGACATCAAAGACTGAAACAATACCAGTTTCATGAACTTTAGTCATACTTTGACTTAGGAATGGGGTCCATTCCTGTCATGGTATTAAAAACCCAAAAGATTTGGAGAAAATAAAAAAGAGTGAAACTCATTCTCTCAAGCAAACTAAACATCTACAAACTATTAAAGCAGATCTTAAGCAGCATGCAAGACACTCCTGAGTCTGTCAATGTTCATTCACTGGATAAAATGCACATATATGCCAGATAATTGTTTTTATTTGTCATAAAAGGTTTATGTTAAAACCACCAAAGCTTATCAGATTTTATCATGGGGACACTGGTCATAAAATTATTTATAGAATGGAAGAGGTGGCAATTCTGACATATTAAATGGTCAACATACACCAAACCAAATGTATAACATTCCAACTTACCTCCCAGTTAATGCAATTATGAAAGTTATAACTCATACCATATCAACAATACACTGTCACTTTAAAACAATGTACTACATACCTAACCTCACCTCCACCATGCCCGCCAACCAATAGCTGCATACTCAAAGAAAATCCCACTGAATATTCATGATGGTATCTACAGCACCCACATGAACATTCATTGGAGATTCCTAAATTCGATTATTACAATTATTTATTTTCTACTTTTGCATTTTTGCAGGGGGGCTGTACCTCCCAACCCCCCTGAAAACTAAATATACCAACTCTGAGATTGCACTACAGTGCAGAAATCAGCAGACTTCCTGTTCTGGTCAGCTGGCAAAGTTGGCATTTGAAACGTTCGGTCTTCTGAACGTCTGCATAGTGAGGTTTCAGTCACACGAAACTTCACTATTGTTATCTTGGTGTTTTAAAAGTAGGTCTACTGGTATTTTGATCATGTCATGTAGACCCCCACACACACACACACACACACACACACACACACACACACACACACACACACACACACACACACACACACACACACACACATATATATATATATATAGAGAGAGAGAGAGATGGGTGCTTTCTTGGATGGGTGTACTGACAGTTAGCCAGGATGGATCAAATTCAGCTATGGATATGCTTCATATACTAAAACAGTAACATCTGCAACTTTTTGACCAAGATGGACATTCAACTGATAATTACATCCCAGAAAATATTGGGTTTTAGAATGTCATTTTCAATGTAATATTATGTGATTTTTACTAGGTCAGGTGAAAAGAGCTTAAAACAAGTCTTCCTGTTCAAAAATATTTGCCAGACTACCTGCATTTAAAAGGCAGCAGAATAATTGGAGGCATCAAAGGAATGTATGCAGTTCTGTGCTCCAGTGTTTGCTTTATTATTTCTGCAAATTATTAAGGGCAGCAGTACTGGGGTCAGCCTGTGTACTACATGTGGCCATTTATAGCTTGTGATTTTGGGTTTTACCATCTGAGGGGGTGGTAATTATTAAGTATAAAGTATGTGTCTGTACTGGCAGAGAAGTATGGGGCAAACTAAATGGATTTTTTTTGTACTGGAGTGCTGCAGTTTGTTTAGCATGATGTATATGGATGGTTGTAGCATTTTGTGATGGATTTGGGAAGGAAAAGAAAACATTTAGACCAGAAGAGAATATACCACAGTAAGTAACATCACTTTCTGAAACACTAGGGTTTTTGTTCATCCAGTGCTGTCAATCATTTGGAGGTACATCATTTGTTTTAGTCTGGGAGGGTGACACAGTAGCACAAAAGGAGAATAATTTGTCTGAGTTTGAGTCTTAAACTCAATGCTAACAAATGCATAATTGTACTATTTGGGAAGTCAACCATCTCAGATAATTATCATGTTGATAATACACCCCTAAGATTTGATCCAGTGGTCAGTGTTCTGAGTACTCACATAGTAGCATTACCTTCAACCACCATGTGGTCACAGTGGGGAGTTAATTCTTTTATGTTGCCCAACTTATAAATAAGGGCATGGCATTTGCGTCCAAAAAGGTCATTACCCCCAGTACCTGACCATCCATATGCAGCAACTAGAGTGACCACATAGGTTCCTTACAAAAAGAATACAAGGTGTAACAAACCTGCCTTATATAAAGGGCCTTACACCCCTTCCCCTCTACTCAGTCTCATACAGATTGCTTTGGGGTGATCTATGGCTGCCTTACAAGACATCTGCAAACCCCATACTTACGAATCTCCTACATATATGTAAGTTAAAGAGTAACTAATACAAGATGTAAGGACCCACATTTTGCCTGTGACTTAAAGAAACATGCTGGAGTAACAGGTATGTGTCCCAGAGACTGCTCTTCCTGTGGAACAGGCTTCTCTTCCATGTGAAACTGAGTTCATCTCTTACCCAGTTTAAGCACAGCCTAGACCAGTGGATGGAGAACAGAAAATGTACGCCATGCCTGGTACCCATGTCCCTTATGGACACAGGTAGCTTAGTAACAATCTAAGGACCCATGGGTTGTTACCCTAGTAACAAGCTAAGGCCCTTGGGTTGTTACCCTAGTAACAATCTAAGGCTCCTTGGGTTGTTAGCCTACTAACAATCTAAGGCTCCTTGGGTTGTTAGCCTAGTAACAACCTAAGGTCCTTGGGTTGTTAGCCTAGTAACAATCTAAGGCTCCATGGGTTGTTAGTCTAGTAACAATCTAAGGCCCCTTGAGTTGTTACCCTAGTAACAATCTACGCCCCTTGGGTGTTACCCTAGTAAAAATCTAAGGCTCCTTGGGTTGTTAGCCCAGTAACAATCTGAGGCTCCTTGGGTTGTTAGCCTAGTAACAATCTAAGGCTCCTTGTGGTGTTAGTCCAGTAACAATCTAAGGCTCCTTGGGTTGTTACCCTAGTAACAATCTAAGGCTCCTTGGGTTGTTAGCCTAGTAACAATCTAAGGCTCCTTGGATTGTTAGTCCAGTAACAATCTAAGGCTCCTTGGGATGTTAGCCTAGTAACAATCTAAGGCTCCTTGGGTTGTTAGCCTAGTAACAATCTAAGGCTCCTTGGGTTGTTACCCTAGTAACAATCTAAGGCTCCATGGGTTGTTACCCTAGTAACAATATAAAGTCCCTTGGGTTGTTACTCTAGTAACAATCTAAGGCCCTTGGGTTGTTACCCTATAACAATCTAAGAGTCTTTGGGTTGTTACCCTAGTAACAATCTAAGCCTCCTTGGGTTGTTAGCCGAGTAACAATCTAAGGCTCCTTGGGTTGTTAGCCTAGTAACAATCTAAGGCTCCTTGGGTTGTTACCCTAGTAATAATCTGAAGTTCCTTGGGTTGTTACCCTAGTAAAAATCTAAAGCTCCTTGGGTTGTTAGCCTAGTAACAATCTAAGGCTCCTTGGGTTGTTACCCTAGTAACAATCAAGGGTCCTTGGGTTGTTAGCCTAGTAACAATCTATGTCTCCTTGGGTTGTTATCCTAGTACCAATGTATGAATCATTCTGGTGAAGAGTGTTTTGTTAAGCAGGACAAGGAAAGGGAAACAAAGAGAAAGGAATATAAGAGTTGTGAGCTGCTTAGGGATGGATAGAAGAAATGATATTTGAGTGGGTGGCAAAGGGGGTAAGGTAGTGGGTTTCCCCAATAGGAAAATAGTGCAATTCTGAAAAAAATTAAGCTAAAAAAGAAATGTACTGCCTTCAGGGAACAAGCCTCAGTAGTGAGCTTCCAAATGAGATAAGTAAAGGAAGCAGTAATTCTTAGCGACACAGCCCAGACGTAGACAGAATGAAGGTATCTACAACAGCAACCTAACATTTTCTGACTTAACAATAGCTTGTGGAGACACAGAGCAAGCAACATCAGACATTATTTATACTTTGTGAATATATAAACAAATGCTCAAGGTTTTATGGTAATTCATGTAGTTAAAGTTATGACAAATGTTTACTGAGTTTTGGTTACCAAAGTCCATCCATTAAGTTACAAATGACAAGTTTTGGATGACAATATTTCCTGTTTCTTTGTTAATAAAAACTATTCTTGTGTAATTCAAAGCGCTTTGATTTTCTTTGCTGGCAATCCCAAAGGTTACCATTTTGATAATTCACATTAGTGGAGGATACATGACCCTTCAAAGTCATTTAACCTGCCAATGTGCTCCCAGGTTTCCTGTGAAATGAGGAACTTGAGATTACTTGATTTAATTAATTAATTAATTAATTAAGAAATAAGGACATTAACTTATTCCATGAGAGATGTGTTAGCCTCATCAGAATGGTTCAAAGTTCACCGACCAAGAGGTCTGCAGGCCTTCCTCTCGGGATTAAACGGGCTTGTATATCATATGTAAATTATAAGTATACAAATGAGGGCCCTGGGGTTGTTACTTCTGTGACTCACACACAGAGTAAGGAGCTAAAATATTGCATCTTTATCTTTGTATCTTATCTTCTCCATCTTTGGAACTTGGAAGATATGGACTCTTTATTGGTCAGTGCCATTCCATTTGTGGTGTCTAGCATCTTAGTGCACAGTAATTATTCTATGCTTCTTAGACTAATTCTACTGTATTCTGTCTTATGCTATTGATTGTTTCTGGAGGTTTCCTCCCTGAGCCACTGCTGAAAGGGGGTTTGATTCCAAGATAGGCTTTCCTAATTAACAAATTCAATAAACAAATAAATAATCAAAAAACAAATTAATTAATTACATTCTACTAATAATGCTCATCAAGGATTAATTCTAATGATGTTTGGTCCTGACATTCCAGGGTCAGGCCGACAGGAATATAAACCTTTTCTATTTCACCAAACATTAAAAATTATGCATATGTTTAATCACAATTTTGCATACTCATGGAACTGTTTACAATTATTCAGTGCGGGGAGTTGTTTTGGGGATTTCAGTAAAACACTATGCCTACATATTAACTTTTTACAGTCTTTAACTAATTAATATTAATTCTCCTTGGCTATTAATGAAGTGCAGACATATATCTAGAAAGCGCGATGTCCCAATAAAATAAAGAAACTCAAAATCAGGATTCAGTAGTTTGTGCATCTGCAGACTGTTCCTTGCATAACAATACATAGTTAAAACATGGATATGTATAATAATGCTTACCAAATTTGCTTCCCCAAATCCTTATTCTGTTGAGGGCTCTGCCCTCTCTCTTTCTCATCAAAACAGACGTGTAGCTTACAGCCATCTAATTCTGCACCATTTGCTTTCATTACTGCAGTCACTGCATTTTGTAGGTGCTCAAAATAGACAAAACCAAAACCAGATGAATTTCTGTCTCTTCCTTGGTGGAAAATGTTGACATTTTTCACATTTCCATAACGAGTAAAGAACAGATACAGACGAAGTTCTGTGGTCTGTGCGTTGAGACCAAACACTGCCACAGTAGTATTAGCAGCTGGCTCTGCTGAGTCAAGTGTTTTTAACTCACTTACACTTTCTTCCATTTTATTCTCACTGCAAAATGAAGGAAGGAAACCTTACTAAAACCTTACATTATGTCTAGTTTGGTATAATTATATCAACTGTAGATGTTGTATAATTTTTGAGATTGTACAATTATTGTTGTTAAAATGTTTTATAATACTTTGGAGCTTTTCTCCCTGGACATCACTGCAAATGGATTCCTACCCAGTTCGACTTTCCTGGTAATCAAATGTCAATAAATAAATAAATAAATGACAAAATAACATTTAAACGTTGTGTTACTTACCCACCTCTGTTTGTATTTGTGCTCAGTACCTCCACTAGTTCCACTCATCTATTTCATGGATTTGTGATTATTTTTCAGAGAATTTTTCTCCAATGGACAAAATAATTTAAATACACATCACTGAAAGCCGCTTTCAGCAAATGGCATTTGAAGCTGTTTTGCAGGGGGCAAGCACTCATGCACCGCCTAACTTATCTATGCCAACTACACAGTTTCACAACAGTGCAGAAAGGGCAACACTATATCTTTGTTGAAAGTAGATTTCAGTGTTAAAGCCATCATGCTGTTCTCAGTTGGACAAACAGCATTTTGCATCAATGCTCAATCCCTATTTTAGCCTCTTCTAATGCAGTAATATAGCCTCAACGCTCAATCCCTGTTTTAGTCTCTACTCATACTGTAATATAGACCAGGCTGTTTGCCTTAACAATGATCAGAGGTAGAGATACAGCTGTTGTAGGAATTGGAAGGAAGAATTGGCTGAAAGCTGTTTAAATTGCAGTGGCTGTACCCTGTTTGGATGACTAAAGAGTGAACTAGATGGGTGCCCAAGTGGTTATTATCTGCTACTGATTACTTCATTTATTTTTGCTATTATGGCATCACTTGTCAGGATACTCATTAAGACATTTTGACTTTGACTTTGGACATGCAGGCCTCACAAAAGTACATTTGCTGTGAAGGACTCTCCTTTCAATAAGGTCTTGTTGAAACAGATGGAATATTGAAAATTATGAGACTGGTTCATCAAATGAAAAACTTGCTGTTGGTGGTTTTGAATATTTCTCTCTCAGAATTTTGACATACCTTTTCATGAACCTGCCTACATTTTTAACAGTACTGAAATGTATGTGGCTGGCTACAGATTCTGTCTCAACTGTAAAAACTTTATTAAAGCTGAAAAAATAAAACAAAGTCTTAGTTACGAAAATAGGATCCTAGGATTCTATCGTAGGGTCATAGGACATTACTAGACTATTGGCCCTGAAGCCCTTACAAGCCTAGCCAAGAATTTAGCCCATGTTCCAACAAGTCAGCACCCTATGCCATTATCCAGCCAAGGCATAGGTGGAATCCGAGGAGTGTATTTTCTGATCCCCATCCAGTTATCCAGGCTGCGCTTAAAAAGGTTTAATGAGGTACTCTGCTTTACATGGAGAGGGAGTCTATTCCACAAAAAGAGGAGTCTCTGAGATAGAAATCTGTCCCACCAACATGTGCTATTGATGTCACAGACCAGGCTGAGGTCCCGTGTGCAGGTTGCTCTAGTGAAGCTTGACTTGCGGATATGCAGCAGTCCCATCAGAGCATTGTCTGAGGTTGCTTTGTATGCTAGACAGAGGTCACCTCTGAGGAGTCTGTTGGAGACTGAATAGAGGAACAGGGCTTTTAGCCAATCTGTGTTGGGTAGATGTTTGAGGCCTTGGATTTTCCGGGTGAGGAATCTCTGTGGTCTCTCCAGCTGCTGCATGTGCTTTGTGAGGTACATGCTGAAAGGCGCATTGTACTAAATAATCGGTCTTATAAGGGAAGAATGCAGGGATGTTAACACCTCGTCCCTCAATGAGATACCCTTACTAATGATGCGGGCCATGTAGAAAGTTTTCCATACAATGGAGGCAATATGGTGGTCAAAAGTCAGTTTGCCAGCAACCTGGTTTCCCAAGTCCCTCACGACTGATTGCATGGTTAGTGCCTTATTGTCAATGTGCTAATTTGTGGGGACATCCTTCTTCCCAAAAGGGATGATGATACATTTGTTAGCATTCATTTTGAGGCCATGTTTCTGGCACCAGTCATTTGTTTGGATGAGACCCTCTTGGAGGATGTCCACATCACTACGGGAATTGATGACAGCACCCAGCTTGCAGTCATCTGCAAACTTTGTCAGCAGTAGCCCACTAGGTTTGCCAGGCACCTCTGAGAAGTATATCCCAAATAGCAGAGACTCCAAGACCAATCCCTGGGTTACACCTCTTGTTATGGGTCTACTACCTGAGGTGGCTTCCCCTATTTTGACTAGGTGGGTTCTATCAGTGAGCCAGTTTGCTACCCATCTAAAAACATATGGATTGATGCCTAGTTGAGAGAGTTTATCTATTATACTTGAGTGGGGAATATTATCAACAGCCTTGGCCAGGTCAGGGTAGGCGATGTGTTTAACCACCTGGGCATCCATCTAGTCCATGCTTTAGTCATTCAAACAGGGTACAGCCACTGCAATTTAAACAGCTTCAATGAGCATATATTATAGCTTTGCCCATGTCTGACAGGTACCACATTCACTTCTTCCCTTTCTATTGTTCAGGAAATGCATGCTGAAAGAAAACGTATTGCTATGTTTATTCAGTTAGTGAATTATGGTTAAATTTAAAAATTAATCCTGATTCTGTAAAACACAAAGACACGGGAGTTCAGACTTGATGTAATACATTTTATTGGATGAACATACCTTTTGCAATAGGACTTTAAAATCACCTCGTCTAACCACACATTAATCAAAACAATCTCTGAAACTAAGCTACCAGATGTCACCTTTGATAATAATTTAAAATTAGACAAGCATATATCACTTGCAATTAAAATAGCCCACATTAAATTAAGTTCTCTCTAGAGAGTTAAGGCTTATCTTACCAACTCTTCTAGCCAAGCAATCACCAGGACCCACCTAATATCTACTCTACTGTATGTCTCCTCTAAACTCACAAACCTCAGGAAAACTGACTTATGCAAGCTAGAAACATGCTACCACAAGACAGCCAGATTTGCTGCTAACCTGCCCTGCAAAACCCATCACTGTCTCACTCTAAAACAACTCAAATGGCTAGAACTACCTAACTTCTTAACCTTTAACAAGTTTATCCTAACCCACGCTATAATATACCTACCTGACAAATATCCAGCCATACACAACCAAGTACAAATCTACTTCAACAATAGGACCCTGAGATCCTGTAATAAACTACTGCTAAAAGTTACAAATTCCAACAACAGCTTTGGAGACACTCTCCACTCACATCTCTTCTCTAAATCATGGAACTCTATCCCTCAAAATATTCTAAACAACAGTCACCAGACACAGTTCAAAAACCTGATAAAGATCCTTCTAAATGACAACTGATTATGCACCTGCTCCTCTCCAGGCTTAACATACTTTTTCTTTCTTCTCCTCATCCCCCCAAACTTTTACTCACTTTGTTTTCTGACCCTGAATTTTTTCTCTAGTTAACCCCAGGAAGAACTCCCATCTACCCAAAGTCTCAACAACAGCTTATCAACTCCTGTTCTCTACTCTCACCCTTTCAATCTTTCTGTCTGTTCATCTCAACACACATTCATATATATCTCATTTGCCATGCAACACTTTTGAACATTGTGATTCTAGATTCCTTTAGAGGATGTTTAGCATTTATATACTGTAAGAATGAACTTTTGAATTTTGTAATTAATTTTTATAATACAACCACCTGCTGATTCTAGATCAACAGAATTTTCAGTACATGTCTCATATAGACTATCTACTCACTGAACTTGTTTGTCTCTTTAACTTACTAATGTCATTCTTGTACCATTATTTGTATTATTGTAATATTATTTGTATTATTGTAATATTATTGGTACTATTTTTATATGATTTGTATTATTGTAATATGATTTGTATTATTGTAGTATTATTTGTATTATTGTACTACTATTGGTACTATTTTTTATATGATTTGTATTATTGTAATATGATTTGTATTATTGTACTATTTGCATTATTGTAATATGATTTTTATTATTGTAGTATTATTTGTATTATTGTACTATACTAGTATTAGTGTTATACGATATGTAGTATTTATTTATTTTAATTAACATTTGTTGACCAGGAAAGTCCGACTAGATTCCACAGATCCTGTTTTCAGCAGAGGCCCGGGGAGAAATGCTCCAGAAGCATGTCTTTAGAATGTGGGAGGAAACCGGAGTACCTGGAGGAAACCCACGCGAACGCAGGGAGAACATGCAAACTCCGCACAGAAGGCACCCCAGCCGAGAATCGAACCGGAGAACCTCTTGCTGTGAGGCGACAGCATTAACCGCTGCACCACTGCGCTGCCCGTAGTATTGTTATATTATTTGTGTTAATAGAATATGATTTGTATTATTGCACTATTATTTGTATTATTGTAATATGATTTGAATTATTGTACATTATTTGTATTATTGTAATACGATGTGTATTACTGTACTACTATTATTTGTATTATCATAACATGATTTGAATTATTGTACTATTATTTATATCATTGTAATATGATTTGTATTATTGTAATATTATTTGTATTACTGTAATATGATTTGTATTATTGTACTATTTGTATTATCGTAACATGATTTGTATTATTGTACTATTATTTGTATTATTGTAATTTGATTTGTATTATTGTACTATTATTTGTATTATTGTAATATGATTTGTATTACTGTACTATTTGTATTATTGTAATAAGATCTGTATTATTATACTACTATTGCTTGTATTATTGTAATATGATTTGTATTATTGTACTATTATTTGTATTATTGTAATACAATGTGTATTATTGTACTATTATTTGTATTATTGTAATATAATTTGTATTATTGTACTATTATTCTGTATTGTTGTAATATGATCTGCATTATTGTACTACTATCATTTGTATTATCGCAATATGATTGTATTATTGTACTAATGTTTGTATTACTGTAATACAATTTGCATTACTGTACTACTATTTGTATTATTGTAATATGATCTATATTACTGTACTACTATTTGTATTATCGTAATATGATTTGTGTTATTGTACTATTATTTGTATTATTGTAATATGATTTGTATTATTGTAATATTATTTGTATTATTGTAATATGATTTGTATTATTGCACTATTATTTGTATTATTGTAATATAATTTGTATTATTGCACTATTATTTGTATTTTTGTAATATGATTTGTATTATTGTACTATTATTGGTATTATTGTAATATGATTTGTACTATTGTAATACTATTTTATTGTTGAATTATTATTTGTATTACTGAACTATTATTTGTATTATTGAACTATTATTTGTATTATTGTAATATGATCTGTATTATTGTACTACTATTACTTGTAGTATCATAATATGATTTGTATTATAGTACTATTATTTGTATTATTGTAATATGATTTGTATTATTGTACTATCTGCATTATCGTAATATGATTTGTATTATTGTACTATTATTGTGTATTATTGTAATATGAATTGTAGTATTGTACTATTATTTGCATTATGGTAATCTGATTTGTATTATTGTGCTATTATTTGCATCATCGTAATGTGATTTGTATTATTGCAGTATTATTTGTAATGTTGTAATATGATTGGCATTATTGTACTATTTGTATTATCGTAATATGATTTGTATTATTGTACTATTACTTATATTACTGTAATATGATTTGTATTATGTTACTGCTATTATTTGAATTATTGTAATATGATTTGTTTTACTGTACTACTATTTGTATTATTCTAATATGATCTGTATTATTGTACTACTATTATTTCTAGTATTGTAACATGATTTGTATTACTGTACTATATATATTATTGTAATATAATTCTATGATTGTACTACTAGGATTTATATTATTGTAATATGATTTGTATTATTGTACTATTATTTGTGTTATTGTAATATGATTTGTATTGCTGTACTATTATTTTAATTACCCACATCTCCAGGTTGGTGGCAAAGCACGAAGCATCAGAGACTATCCATGTGCAACTAACAGTGGGTAAAACTGCCTTCCAGTTTATAGCCTGCTACAGACCACCCTCCCAAACCCAGGAACCTCACTCGGCCTTCCTGAGAACACTGGAAAATATGAAGGTCTCTCCAAACACCATTATATTGGGCGACTTCAACTACCCAAACATAGACTGGGAGCATTACTCTAGCTCCAACACCCTAGCCCAAAGGTTCCTAGAATTTATAAACTCAAATGCTATGGAACAACTTGTTACCGCTCCCACAAGAGGGGAAAACATACTGGACCTGATCATCACCAACATGGGGACTCTATGCTCTAGACCAGAAGTGCATCCCTCACTGGTAAGATCAGACCATAAACTAATCTCACTGGATATTCACATCCTGATCCCACCCCCTGCCCAGAAAACTACAGTGAAAAACTTCTCTAAAGCAAATTTCACACTCCTCAAAACTGAGGTGGAATCCTTCAAAGCCCCAAAATATGGCCCAGACCGCAGAATCCTTTATAAACGCATTCTATGAACACCTTCAGGAATGCATGGATCATGCGATCCCAAATAAAACCAAGACCCAATCCTCCAAAGGCAGACGTCCTGTCTGGTGGACCCCAGCCATAAACAAACTATACAATAGAAGGAGGAAGCTACTAAATGATAGAGCAAAATCCCAAAAAGGGAAGGCATCACTGATAAGTATTAGCAAAAAACTACGGGCACACATAAAATTGTCTAAGGCCAGCTTCGAGAGAAAAATTGCACAGGACACTAAGGATAATCACAAGACTTTCTTTAGTTATGTTAGGAACCAGGGTGGGAATTCCCAGATATGCTCAGAATTAGTCCACAATGACCAAAAATACACTGAACCCACAGACATTGCCAACATCCTAGCTGACAGGTTCAGCGCAAACTTCTCCCTCCCACCAAAAGGGCAAACATCTATCCCAGCAGAGTGCTGCCCCCCTGACATCTCAGATGCTCAGGTAAGAGCCGCCCTCTCCAAAGCAAAAAACACAGCATCAATGGGACCAGACGGTGTCCCGGGCTGTGCTCTACATGAACTCCAAGAAGAGCTAAACCCAAACATAAAACTACTGTTCACTCTCAGCCTTACTACAGGATATGTGCCCAAAGAGTGGCGTACAGCAACAGTTGTCCCTCTCCATAAAGGTGGTGCCTCAACGGATCCTGGAAACTATCGCCCCATAAGCCTGACTAGCTTGGTCTGCAAAGCTATGGAAAGGATCATCATGGACCTCATAAATAAAGATATTGGGGACCTACAAGCACTGGATCCTACCCAGTTTGGCTTTGTTAAGGGCAGATCCTGCCTCTTAAACCTGGTTGATTTCTTTGAAACAGTCACCAAGGCCATTGACAAGGGGAAGGTGGTCCCCACAGCCTACGTGGACCTCGCAAAAGCCTTCAATACAATACCCCACTCGGACATTATAGATAAGCTCGCCAGCTTAAATATAAACCCCTATGTCACTAGATGGATTGCAAATTGGCTCAAGGACAGAACCCACATGGTTAGAATTGCTGGAGCCATGTCAGACTCCAAACCAGTTGCAAGTGGTGTCCCACAAGGCTCAGTCCTGGGACCTCTCTTGTTCAGTATATATTTCTCGGAGGTACAGGCCAACATGGAAGGACTGTGGCTGACCAAGTTCGCAGATGACTGCAAACTGGGTGCCATAATCGACTCTCCAGCCGACACAAGCATCCTCCAAAAGGGCCTCATAGAAACAGACAACTGGTGCCAGAGACATGGCCTCAAGCTAAAGGCCAAAAAGTGTATAGTCATCCCCTTTGGCAAAAACAAAGTTCCCACAAATTACCACATAGGTGGTAATCTATTAAGTACAGAAGAAGTAATTAGGGACCTGGGGACCCAAGTTGATAGCAATCTCTCATTTGACAACCACGTGGCCAAAGTGGTTAGAAAAACATTTTATATAGCCCACCTAATTATGAAGGGATTCACATATAGATCAGGGGACGTCATTGTGCCTCTTTACTCATCCCTCATCAGGCCCATAATTGAGTACAATGCCCCTTTTGGGATGTACCTTACCAGACACCTGCAGCAACTGGAAAGACCCCAAAAGTACCTCACCAAGAGGATCAAAGGGCTCAAACAGATGCCATATGCTGCACGGTTAAAGAAACTCCAGCTCTACTCAGTGGCATACCGCCTGTTCAGAGGCGATCTGTGCCTGACGTATAAAGCCCTGTCCAACCCGGAATTAATGGACATGCTGCACCTCAGAAAATCCAAATCCCATCGAGCTACACGCTCGAGAGACTTGAACCTCAGCACTGAAATAAATAGGACATGCTGGAGGGACAGATTCATAACCCAGAGGCTCCCTTCACTCTGGAATAAAATCCCAGTCCAGGTTAGGCAGAGTCCCTCATTGACTCTCTTCAAGAGGAATCTTGATGAGTGGATGGGAGATCGTAGGTTTACCCCGGGTATCACTTCTGTGTCACTGTTAGGCACATTATACTAACCTCGAAAAAGGGCATAGCAAAATAAATTTAAAATGGGTGGCGAAAGCCAAACACATTCTGGCTAGGCTTATAAATGCCCTAGGGCAGATAGCCTAGTATGAACCTATGAACCTATGAACCTATAATATGATTTGTATTATTGTACTATTATTTGTATTATTGTAATCTGATTTGTATTATTGTACTATGATTTATATTATTGTAATATGATTTGTATTATTGTACTATTATTGTGTATTATTGTAATTTGATTTGTATTATTGCACTACTATTGCGTACTATTGTAATATGATTTGTATTATTGTGCTATTATTTATATTATCTTAATATGACTTGTATTAGTGTACTATTATTTGTATTATTGCAATATGATTTGTATTATTGTACTATTATTTGTATTATCATAATATGATTTGTATTATTGCACTATTATTGTTTATTATTGTAATATGATCTAAATTATTGTACTACTATTATTTGTATTATCGTAATATGATTTGTATTATTCTACTATTATTTGTATTATTTTAATATGATTTACATTACTGTACTACTATTTGTATTACTGCAATATGATTTGTATTATTGTACTACTATTATTTGTATTATCGTAATATGATCTGTATTATTGTACTATTATTTGTATTATTGTAATGTGATTTGTATTACTGTACTATTTGTATTATTGTAATATGATCTGTATTATTATACTACTATTTGTATTATTGTGGTATGATTTGTATTATTGTGCTATTATTGTGTATTATTGTAATATGATTTGTATTATTGTACTATTATTTGTATTATTGTAATATGATTTGTATTACTGAACTATTATTGTGTATTATTGTAAAATGATCTTTATTATTGTACTACTATTTGTATTATCGTAATATGATTTCTATTATTGTACTATTATTTGTATTATTGTAATATAATTTGCATTACTGTACTACTATTTGTATTATTGTAATATGATCTGTATTATTGTACTACTATTTGTATTATCATAATATGATTTGTATTATTGTACTATTATTGGTATTATTGTAATATGGTTTGTATTATTGTACTATTATTTGTATTTTTGTAAAGTGATTTGTATTATTGTACTATTATTGGTATTATTGTAATATGATTTGTACTATTGTGCTACTATTTGTATTATTGTAATATGATTTGTATTTTTTAACTATTATTTGTATTATTGAACTATTATTTGTATTATTGTAATATGATCTGTATTATTGTACTACTATTATATGTAATATAGTAATATGATTTGTATTATTGTACTATTATTTGTATTACTGTAATGATTTGTATTATTGTACTATTTGTATTATCGTAATATGATTTGTATTATTGTACTATTATTGTGTATTATTGTAATATGATTTGTATTATTGTACTATTATTTTTGTTATGGTAATATGATTTGTATTATTGTGCTATTATTTGTATTATCGTAATGTTATTTTTATTATTGTAGTATTATTTGTATTGTTGTAATATGATTGGCATTATTGTACTATTATTTGTATTATCGTAATATGATTTGTATTATTGTACTATTACTTATCTTATTGTAATATGATTTGAATTATTTTACTGCTATTTGAATTATTGTAATATGATTTGTATTACTGTACTACTATTATTTGTATTATTGTAATATGATCTGTGTTATTGTACTACTATTATTTCTAGTATTGTAATATGATTTGTATTATTGTACTATTTGTATTATTGTAATATGATCTGTATGATTGTACTACTAGTATTTGTATTATTGTAATATGATTTGTATTATTGTACTATTATTTGTGTTATTGTAATATGATTTGTGTTATTATACTATGATTTGTATTATTGTAATACAATTTGTATTATTGTACTATTAATGTGCATTATTGTAATTTTATTTGTATTATTGTACTATTATTGTGTATTATTGTAATATGATTTGTATTATTGTGCTATTATTTATATTATCTTAATATGACTTGTATTAGTGTACTATTATTTGCATTATTGCAATATGATTTGTATTATTGTACTATTTGTATTATCGTAATATGATTTGTATTATTGCACTATTATTGTGTATTGTTGTAATATTTTTTGTATTATTGTATTGTTATTGTATATTATTGTAATATAATTTGTATTATTGTACTATTATTTGTATTATTGTAATATGATTTGTATTATTGTACTATTATTTCTATTATGGGAATATGATTTGTATTATTGTAGTATTATTTGTATTATTGTAATATGGTTTGTGTTATTGTACTATTATTGTGTATTATTGTAATATGATCTGTATTATTGTACTACTATTATTTGTATTATCGTAATATGATATGTATTATTGTACTATTATTTGTATTATTGTAATATGATTTGCATTACTGTACTACTATTCATATTATTATAATATGATCTGTATTATTGTACTACTATTATTTGTATTATTGTAATATGATTTCTATGTATGTACTATTTGTATTATTGTAATATGACTTGAATTATTGTATTGGTATTTGTATTATCATAATATGATTTGTATTATTGTACTATTATTTGTATTATTGTAATATGATTCATATTATTGCACTATTATTTGTATTACTGTAATATGCTTTTGTATTATGTTACTATTATTGGTATTATTGTAATATGATTTGTATTATTGTACTTTTATTTGTATTGTAATATGATTTGTATTATTGTACTATTACTGGTATTATTGTAATATGATTTGTACTATTGTACTATTATTTGCATTATTGTAATATGATTTGTATTACTGAACTATTATTTGTATTATTGTAATATGATTTTTATTAGCATACTATGATTTGTATTATTGTAATATGATTTCTATTATTGTACTATTATTTGTAGTACCGTAATATAATTTGTATTATTATACCATTATTTGTATTATTGTAATATGATTTGTATTATTGTACTATTTGTATTATCATAATATGATTTGTATTACTGTACTATTATTGTGTATTATTGTAATATGATTTGTATTATTGTGCTATTATTTGTATTATTGTAATGTGATTTGTGTTATGGTAGTATTTGTATTGTTATAATATGATTGGTATTATTGTACTATTATTTGTATTATTGCAATATGATTTGTATTATTGTACTATTACTTATATTATTGTAATATGATTTGTATTGTTTTACTGCTATTATTTGAATTATTGTAATATGATTTGTATTACTGTACTATTATTTGTATCATTGCAATATGATCTGTATTATTGTACTACTATTTCTAGTATCGTAATATGATTTGTATTCTTGTACTATTATTTGTATTATTGTAATATGATCTGTATGATTGTACTACTAGTATTTGTATTATTGTAATATGATTTGTGTTATTGTACTATTATTTGTGTTATTGTAATATGATTTGTATTACTGTACTGCTATCATTTCAATTTTTGTAATATGATTTGTATTATTGTTCTATTATTGTGTATTATTGTAATATGATTTGTATTATTGCACTATTATTTGTATTATTGTAATATGATTTGTATTATTGTACTAATATTTGTATTATTGTAATATGCTTTGCATTATTATACAACAATTATTTGTATTATTCTATTCTCTAAATGTTGAGCTTTCCTCCCTGGTCCTCTGCTGAAAATGGGCTACTTGTCCAGTCAGACCTCACCGGTATACAAATGTCAAATAAACTAAAATAAAATAAATAATTTGAGGCTTTGAGCCTTCAAGCTGACACAAGCCCTTTGTTGTTAGTTATTAAGTTCATAGGCTCATACGTAGGTAACAGGCTATCTGCCCAAAGACATTTATAAGCCTAGCCGGAATGTGTTGGCTTTCGCCGCCCCCTTAGATTAGTTCCCTGTGCCTCTGCCCAGCAGAGCAACTGAAGTGATCCCTGGGGTAAACTTTCTGTTTCCCATCCACTCATCAAGGTTTCTCTTAAAGAGTGTTAGTGAGGCGCTCTGCCTAATGTAGATTGGAATCTTGTTCCAGAGCATGGGAAGTCTCTGGGACAGGAATTTATCCCTCCAGCATGTCCTATTTATTGTTGTGGTGAGGTTTAGATCCCTAGAGCATGTGGCTCGAGAGGATATGGTTTTCTTTAGGTGGAGCATGCCCATCAATTCTGGGTTGGACATGGCCTTGTATGTCAGGCAGAGATCACCTCTGAGTAGGCGGTATGCAACCGAATACAGCTGGAGTTTCTTCAGTCGTGTTGCATAGGCCATCTGTTTGAGGCCAGTGATCCTCTTGGTGAGGTACTTCTGTGGTCTTTCCAGCTGTTACAGGTGTCTTGTAAGGTACATCCCAAATGGGGCTTTGTACTATATGATGGGTCTAATGAGTGATGTGTAGAGGGGCACATAGAAGGATTTTCTAACTACTTTGGCAATGTGATTATCAAAGGAGAGATTACTATCTACTTGGGTCCCCAGATCCTTTATTTCGTATTCCATATTTAGGGGGCTACCATCTATTTGTGGTAGTTTGTGGATACTTTGTTTTTACAAAGGGGATGACTATGCACCTTTTGGCATATAGCTTGAGGCCATGGATTTGACACCATGTATCTGTCTCAGTGAGACCCTTTTTGAGGATGTGTCTGTCAGCCGGAGAGTCAATTATAGCTCCTGATTTGCAGTCTTCTGTGAACTTGGTCAGCCATAGTCCTCCTGTGCTTGCCTGTACCTCTGAGTAATGTATGCTGAACAGGAGGGTTCCTAGGACTGAGCCCTGGGGAATGCCACTTGTAACCGGTTTAGAGTCAGACTTAGCTCTCGCAACTCTTACCATGTGGGTTCTGTCCATGAGCCAGTTGGCAACCCATCTAATGAAGTAGGGGTTTATGTTCAGGCTGGAGAGATTGTGTATAATATCAGAATGAGGAATGGTGTTGAAGGCCTTTACGAGTCTAAGTAGGCTGTGTGGACCACCTTTCCCTCATCAATAGCCTTGGTAACTGTCTCAAAGAAGTCCACCAGGTTTAGGAGGCATGACCTGCCCTTAAAAAAGCCGAACTGGGTAGGGTCCAGTGTTTAGAGGTTCCCAATGTCTCTGTTAATGAGCTCCATGATGATGCACTTCATAGCCTTGCAGACCAAGCTAGTGAGGCTTATACGGTGATAGTTTCTGGGGTCTGTTGTGGCTCCAGCTTTGTGGAGTGGAATAATGGTTGCTGTGTGCCACTCTATGGGCATGTAGCCTGTGGAGAGGCTGAGTTTGAACCGTGTGTTTAGGTGAGGGGTTAGTTCATCTTTGAGTTCATGTAGGATGCAGCCTGGGACACCATCCGGTCCCATTGATGCTGTGTTTTTTGCTTTGTATAGGGCTGTTTTAACCTGAGTATCTGTGTTTTCAGGGGCACTACATTCTTCTGGTATGGTTATGGGTCCTTTTGGGGGTGAGAGGGGGGTGAAGTTTGCACTGAACCTGTCTGCCAGGATGTTGGCGATATCGGTTGGTTCAGTGTATTTTTTGCAATTCTGCACTAACTCCGAGCAGATCTGGGAATTGCCTTGTGGTTATGGAGCCCTTGGCAATTTTTCTTTTGAAGCTAGCCTTGGATAATTTTATGAGGGATCAGAGTTTCTTGCAGATAGTGATCAGGGATGTCTTCCCCTCTTTGGATTTTACTCTTTTCTGTACTAGTTTCCTCTTTCTATTGTATAGCTTGTTTATGGCAGGGGTCCACCAGACTGGTCTCATTCTCTTGGAGGAGTGAGTCTTGGTTTTGCTTGGGATAGCATGATCTATGCATTCTTGTAATTGCCTGTAGAGTGCATTAGTAAAGGATTTTGCAGCTTGGGCAGCATTATCCTTTAGCATGGGGGATTTGAAACTTTCCACCTCAGTCTTAAGTAACGTTAAGTTTGATTTTGAAAAGTTTTTCATGGTGGTTTCTTTGACCGGGGGTGAGAGCAGGATGTGGATATTCAGAGTGATTAGTTTATGGTCAGATCTAACCAGTGAGGGTTTGACCTCTGGTGTGGAACACCGGTCGCCTATATTGGTGATGATCAGATCCAATATGTTGTCACCTCTGGTGGGGGTTTTGACCAGTTGATGTTTGGTAGGACCATTATATTTCCAAGTGTTTCCAGAAAGGCGGAATGGGGGACCTGGGACTTGGTCGGTGATCTGTAGCAAACTACAATTTGAATTGCAGTTCTGCCCATTGTTAGTTGCACGTGGATGATCATTGAAGCATCATGCTGTGCCACTAACCTGGAGGTGTGGGTATCCTTGATGAATATGGATAAGCACCCACCTTTTGTATTTTGGTCTGGGTTTTGTGGCCGAGATTAATTAATTAATGAGATTCTTCTAACAATGCTCGTCAAGGATTCATTCTAATGATGTTGGTCCTGACATTCTAGGGTCAGGCTGATATGAATATAAATCTTTTCTATTTCACCAAACATTAAAAATTATGCATATGTTTAATCACAATTTTGCATAATCATGGAACGGTTAACAATTATTCAGTGTGGGGACTTGGTTTGGGGATTTCAGTAAAATACTAAAATGCCTACATATTAACTTTTTACAGTCTTTAACTAATATTAATTCTCCTTGGCTATTAATGAAGTGCAGACATATATCTAGAAAGTGTGATGTCCCATTAAAATTAAGAAACTCAAAAATCAGGATTCAGTAGTTTGTGCATCTGCAGATTGTTCCTTACATAACAATACATAATTGTTAAAACATGGATATGTATAATAATGCTTACCAAGTTTGCTTCTCCAAATCCTTTTTCACTTGAGGACTCTGCACTCTCTCTTTCTCATCAAAACAGACATGTAGCTTACAGCCATCTAATTCTGCACCATTTGCTTTCTCTACTGCAGTCACTGCATTTTGTAGGTGCTCAAAATAGACAAAACCAAACCCAGCTGATTTTTTGTCTCTTCCTTGGCAGAAAATATTGACATTTTTCACGTTTCCATAACGAGTAAAGAACAGATACAGGCGAAGTTCTGCTGTCTGTCTGTTGAGACCAAACACTGCCACAGTAGTATTAGCAGCTGGCTCTGCCATGTTAAATGTTTTTAACTCACTTACGCTTTCTTCCATTTTATTCTCACTGCAAAATGAAGAAAGAAACCTTACTAAAACCTTACATTATGTCTAATTTGGTATAATTATATCAACTGCAGATGATGTATCATTTTGGAGCTTGTAAAATTATTGTTGTTAAAATGTTTTGTAATACTTTGGAGCTTTTCTCCCTGGACATCACTGCAAATGGGTTCCTACCTATTCCAACTTTCCTGGTAATCAAATGTCAATAAAGAAATAACAAAATAATATATTTAAATGCTGTGTTACTTACCCACCTCTGTTTTTATTTGCATTCATTACCTCCACTAGTTCCACTCATCTATTTCATGGATTTGTGATTATTTTTCTGAGGATTTTTCTCCGATGGACAAAGCATTTTAAATATACATCACTGAAAGCCACTTTCAGCAAATGGGATTTTAAGATGTTTTGCAGGGGGCAAGCACTCATGCACTGCCTAACTTATCTATGCCAACTACACAGTACCATAACACAGCAGAAAGGGCAACACTATATATTTGTTGAAAGTAGATTTCAGTGTTAAAGGCATCATGCTGTTCTCAGTTGGACAAACAGCATTTTGCATCAATGCTCAATCCCTATTTTAGCCTCTTCCAATGCAGTAATATAGCTTCAATGCTCAATCCCTATTTTAGTCTCTACTCATACAGTAATATAGCCCAGGCTGGATGCATTAAAGATAATCAGAGGTAGACATACAGCTGTACTAGAATTGGAAGGAGGAATTGGTTGAAAGCTATTTAAATTGCAGTGGCTGTACCCTGTTTGGATGACTAAAGAGTGAACTAGATGGGTGCCCAAGTGGTTCTTGTCTGCTACTGATTACGTCATTTATTTCTGCTATTATGGCATCACTTGTCAGGATACCCATTAAGACATTTTGACTTTGACTTTAGACCTGCAAGACTCACAAAAGTACATTTGCTGTGAAAGACTCTCCTTTCAATAAGGTCTTGTTGAAACAGATGGAATATTGAAAATTATAAGACTGGTTCATCAAACGAAAAGCTTCCTGTTGGTGGTTTTGAATATTTCTTTCAGAAATTTGACATACATTTTCATGACCCTGCCTTCATTTTTAACAGTACTGAAATGTATGTGGCTGGCTACAGATTCTGTTACAACTGCAAAAACTTCATTAAAGCTGAAAAAATAAAAAATTTCTTAGTTAGGAAAATATTGGTCCTGTGGCCCTTACAAGCCTAGCCAAGAATTTAGCCCATGGTCCAACAAGTCAGCAGCCTATGCCACTGTCCAGCAGAGACATAGGTGGAATCTGAGGAGTGTATTTTCTAATCCCCATCCAGTTATCCAGGTTGTGCTTAAAAAGGTTTAATGAGGTGCTCTGCTTTACATGGAGAGGGAGTCTATTCCACAAAAGGAGGAGTCTCTGAGACACAAACCTGTCCCACCAACATGTGCTATTGATGTCACAGACCAGGCTAAGGTCCCGTGTGTGGGTTGCTTGAGTGGAGCTTGACTTGCAGATATGCAGCAGTCCCATCAAGGCGAGGAATGATATTGCTTTGTATGCCAGACAGAGGTCACCTCTGAGGAGTCTGTAGGAGACTGAATAGAGGAATAGGGCTTTTAGCCTATCTATGTAGGGTAGATATTTGAGGCCTTGGATTCTCAGGTTGAGGAATCTTTGTGGTCTATCCAGCTGCTGCATGTGCTTTGTGAAGTACATGCCAAAAGGCACATTGTACTCAATAATTGGGTCTTATAAGGGAAGAATACAGGGATGTTATGACCACCTTGTCCTTGGATGAGATACCTTTGCTAATGAGGTGGGCCATGTAGAAAGCTTTCCCTACAACGGAGGCAATATGGTGGTCAAAAGTCAGTTTGCTAACAACCTGGGATCCCAAGTCCCTCATGACTGATTGCATGCTTAGTGCCTTATTATCAATGCGATAATTTGTGGGGACATCATTCTCCCTAAAAGGGATGATGATACATTTTTTGGCATTCAGTTTGAGGCCATGTTTCTGGCACCAGTCATTTGTTTGGGTGAGACCATCTCGGAGGATGTCCACATGACTAGGGGAATTGATGACAGCACCCAGCAAACTTGGTCAGCCATGGCCCACTAGATTTGGCCTGCACCTCTGAGAAGCATATCTCAAATAGCAGAGGTCCCAAGGCTGATCCCTTGGGTACACCACTTGTTATGGGTCTACTACTTGAGGTGGATTCCCCTATTTTGACTATGTGGGTTCTATCAGTGAGCCATTTTGCTATTGAATTGATGCCTTGTTGAGAAAGTTTATCTGTTATACCTGAGTGGGGAATAGTATCAAAGGCCTTGGCCAGGTCAAGGCAGGTGGTGTGTTTAACCACTTGGGCACCCATCTAGCCCATGTTTTAGTCAGCTAAACAGGGTACAGCCACTGCAATTTAAACAGCTTGAATGAGCATATATTAAAGCTTTGCCCATGCCTGACAGGTACCACATTCACTTCTTCCCTTCCTACTGTTCAGGAAATGCGTGCTGAAAGAAAACGTGTTGCTATGTTTATTCAGTTAGTGAATTACGGTTAAATTTAAAAATTATTCCAGATTCTGTAAAACACAAAGCCATGGGAGCTCAGACTTGATGTAATACATTTTAATGGATGAAACTACCTTTTGCAATAGCACTTTAAAGTCACCTCGTCTATCCACACATTAATCAAAACAATCTCTGAAACTAAGCTACCAGGTGTCAGCTTTGATAATAATTTAAAATTTGACAAGCATATATCACTTGCAATTAAAATAGCCCACATTAAATCCGGTTCTCTCTAGAGAGTTAAGGCTTATCTTACCAACTCTTCCATTTCAGCAATCACCAGGACCCACCTGATATCTACTTTATTGTATGTCTCCCCTATACACACAAACTTTAGGAAAACTGACTTAAGCAAATTACAAAAATGCTAGCACAAGATAGCCAGATTCGCGTTAACCTGTCCTGCAGAACTCATCACTTTCTCACTTTAAAACAACTCAAATGACTAGAACTACCTAACGTCTTAGCATTTAACCAGTTTATCATAACCCACTCTACAATATACCTACCTGACAAATGTTCAGCCATACACAACCTAGTACAAATCTACTTCAGCAACAGACCCTGAGATTCTGTAACAAACTACTGATAAAAGTTACAAAATCCAACAACAGCTTTGGAGACTCTGTCCACTCAAATCTCTTCACTAAATCATGGAATTCAATCTTTCAAAATTTCTAAACACCAGTGACCCGACACAGTTCAAAAACCTGCTAAAGATCCATCTAAATGGCAACTGATTATGTACCTGCTCCTCTTTAGGCTGAACATACGTTTTCTTTCTTCTCCTTATCCCCTCCAACTTTTGCTCACCTCGTATTCTGACTCTGAATTATTTTCCCTAGTTAACACCAGGAAGACTTCCATCTACCAAAAGTCTCAAAAACAGCTAATCAACTCCTGTTCTCTCCTCTCACCCTCTCAATCTTTCTGTCTGTTCATCTCAACACACATTCGTATATCTGATTTGCCATGCCATCCAACACCTTTGAAAATTGTTATTCTAGATTCCTTTTGATGATGTTTAGAATTTATATACTGTAAGAATGAACTTTTGACTTTTGTAATTACATTTTTATAATACAACCACCTACTGATTCTAGATCAAAAGGATTTTCAGTACATCTCAAATAGACTATTTACTAACTGTACTTGTTTGTTTCTTTAACTTACCAATGGCATTATTGTACTATTATTTGTATCATTGTTATATGATTTGTATTATTCTAATATTATTTGTATTATTGAAATATGATTTGTATTATTGTACTATTTGTATTATTGTACTATTTGTATTATTGTTATATGATTTGTTTTATTGTAATAATTGTATTATTGTCATAGATTTGTATTATTGTAATATGATTTATATTACTGTAGTACTATTATTTATATTATTGTAATATGATCTGTATTATTGTAATATGATTTTTATTATTGTACTATTATTGCGTATTACTGAAATATGATTTGTATTATTGTACTATAATTTGTATTATCATAATATGATTTGTATTATTGTATATTATTTGTATTCCTGCAATATGATTTGTATTATTGCACTATATGATCTGTATTATTGTACTACTATTGGTATTATTGTAATATTGTCTGTATTATTGTACTATTATTATTTGTATTATTGTAATATGATTTGTATTATTGTACTATTATTGGTATTATTGTAATATGATTTGTATTATTGTACAACTATTATTTGTATTATTGTAATATGATTTATATTATTGTACTATTATTTGTATTATTGTATTTGATCTGTATTGCTGTAGTATTTGTATCAATGTAATATGATCTGTATTATTGTACTACTATTATCTGAATTATTGTAATACGATTTGTATTATTGTACTATTATTTGTATTATTGTAATACAATTTGTATTATTGTACTATTATTTGGATTATTATAATATGATTTATATTATTGTACTATTATTTGTATTGTGATATGATTTGTATTACTGTACTACTCTTTGTATTATTGTAATATGATCTATGCTGTACTACTGTTATCTGTATTATTGTAACATGATTTGTATAATTGTACTATTATTTATATTACTGTAATATGATTTGTATTATTGTACTATTATTTGTATTATTGTAATATGATTTGTATTATTGTACTATTATTGTGTGCTATTGTAATACGATCTATATTATTGTACTATTTGTATTATCATAATATGATTTGTATTGTATTATTATTTGCGTTATTGTAATATGATTTGTATCACTGTACTACTATTGGTATTATTGTAATATGATTTGTATTATTGTACAACTATTACATGTATTATCCTAATATGATTTGTATTATCGTAATATGATTTGTATTATTGTACTATCATACTATTATTTGTATTATCGTAATATGATTTATATTATTGTACTATTATTTGTATTATTGTAATATGATTTGTATTATTGTACTTTTGTTTGTATTATTGTAATATGATTTGTATTGTTGTACTATTATTTGTATTATTGTAATATGATTTGTATTACTGTACTACTATTTGTATTATTGTAATATGATTTGTATTATTGTACTATTATTGGTATTATTGTAATATGATTTGTATTATTGTACTATTATTTGTATTATTGTAATATAATCTGTATTATTGTACTACCATTATTTGAAGTATCTTAATATGATATTCATTATTGTACTATTATTTGTATTATTGTAACACGGTTTGTATCATTGTACTATTTGTATTATTGTAATATGATTTGTATTATTGTACTTTTACTTATATATGATAATATGATTTGTATTATTGTACTATTACTTATATAGTTGTAATATGATTTGTATTATTTTACTGCTATTATTTGTATTATTGTAATATGATTTGAATTACTGTACTATTATTTATATTATTGTAATATGATCTGTATTATTGTACTACTATTATTTGTAGTATCGTAATATAATTTGTCGCAGTGAACGGACCACCACAAATCTGCTCACCAATTGTAACATGCCTGAGAAAATGGCCACAACACGTTTTCTGTATAATTACAGGCTGCTGGAGAAGGATGAGATCGCCAGATATAAAATCCAATTTATTGAAATATAAAAGAAGAAAACTGCCACAACACATTGAAATATAAAAGACAAAGACAATTGGTGAGCCTGTAATTATACAGAAAACGTGTTGTGGCCGTTTTCTCAGGCACGTTACAATTGGTAAGCAGCTTTGTGGTGGTCCATTCACTGTGACTGGTATTTGGTTTATTTGTGGTTCTTATCAGGCACACTCCATTTTCTTTGGTAATATAATTTGTATTACTGTACTATTATTTATATAATTGTAATATGATCTGTACTACTGAACTATTATTTGTATTATTGTAATATGATTTGTATTATTGTATTATTATTGTGTAATATTGAAATATGATTTGTATTATTGCACTACCATTATTTGTATTATCGTAATATGATTTGTATTATTTTACTGCTATTGTTTTTATTATTGTAATATGATTTGTATTATTGTACTATTATTGTGTATTGTAATATGATTTGTATTATTGTACTACTATTATTTGTAGTATTGTAATATGATCTGTACTATTGTACTATTACTTGCATTATTGTAATATGATTTGTATTATTGTACTATTATTGTGTATTATTGTAATATGATCTGTATTATTGTACAACTATTTTGTATTATTTTAATATGATTTGTATTATTATGCTTTTATTTGTATTATCATAATATGATTTGTTTTGTTGTACTATTATTGTAATATGATTTGTATTATTGTACAACTATTATTTGTATTATTGTATTCTCTAAATGTGGTGCTTTCCTCCTTGGTCCTCTGCTGAAAATGGGCTACTTGTCAAGACATACCTCACCGGTAAACAAATGTCAAATAAAATAAAATAAATAATTTGCGGCTTTGAGCCTTCAAGCTGACACGAGCCCTTTGTTGTGAATTACTGAGTTACCAATGTTACACACAGTGCTTAAATATCCAGTGCTAAAAAGGGGAAGCATGTAGTTTATTAGTTGGCTATTTGCTGTTGAGGAAGAAATGTGCTGCTCAGATTCTCATATGACTTTACAACTTAGAGGCAGCCATAATATATGTATGTGTGCGTGTGTCTAAGTTGTGTGTGTGTGAGACACTAAATGAGCCTGAAACTGTTGAAGACCAGGGTTTACCCTAGTATAGAAATCAAAATTCAGCATATTACATTAGAGTCACTGTTCATTTTACCAAGAAAATAACACTCCAAGAGACCACTTAGACATTTAATTAAGCAGTAAATCCCAATATAACAGATGTGTAGGGACACTAGTTAAACTCAGAGAAGTAAAAGAAGAACAGCATTGCTTTCTCACTAAAAAATCAATTGCCTAAATCATAAAAACTATGCAGACATGCTCAAAGCCTTGCCTTTCAGTATCATGAAGGCTACTGAAACACAGCTTGTGCCTTACATATGGAACTTCAACAAATCCTATTCTGTCAGACCTGTTACACATTTACAACTCCAGGGGTATCATAAACACCCTGTCCAGGCATCTCACGTGAAAATAAATAGAACATGTTGGAGGGATAGGTATGTGTCACAGAGACTACTGCTTCTGTGGAATTGCACCTATGACACATAAAACAAAATATTTATGTTACTCTATTCAAATGTGATTTGGAAGTAAGAAAGAGTAACGATAAATTCACTCAGTTTAGCAATGCTATCCCTCATTAATAGGGAAGCTATGTAAATGTCCCAACATATCCTTGTTTGACCATCTCTAAGTTATTCGTATGCAAAATTTAAAGGCTAAAAACTACCATGAGATTGTAAGACTAAGCTTCTTAACATCTTCATAAATCAATAGCCCAGTAAGTATTATGAATCAAGGAATCTATAAGAAGTTATGATATGTAATTTGTTAGTTTGTCTAAACAGGTAATCTTTGTAAGATAGATGCTTTGTTAGCAGAATATATGAATTTGTAGAAACACGCCCTTCAGTGTGATGGTAAAGGCATAGACTACCAGGAGAATAAGATACTGGGTTAGAATGCATGGTTGTGTGTAGTTGGTACACCACAGAGGCAATGATTTAGCAAACTGAAAGAAATTCTTAATCCACAAGTTAATGAAAGGGACATTATATTAAATACAGTTCTCATAATCTTTGAATTCTGTGTCTTCATGGCAAAGATCTGACACCATATTAACCATAGTGGATGTTATACTGTGCAAACATCCCAAATAAATATGGCATCGCTGCCTGTCTCATGCACTTACAGAAAAAAAACATTGATCACTGTGCTGTACCCTGATCTGAATCTAAACGGGTCATCTCTTATCTTACTCTCTACTACCGTGTATTCGGTTATCAATCACCCTCTCCAGCATTTTTATTCAGTGAGACAGGAGTTGAAGACCTGCATACAGGCCACAATTGTTAATGTTCCTTTGTTCTGTTGCACTCGTACTAGGATGATTATTTTACGGTCATGTCAGATAAGTCTTTCTATCCATATTATTACTATGAGTATCCTCAGAAGCCCACTCAACATCTTGATCGTATCTGCTATGATGTCATTTGAGCCTACTGCTTTCTCTGACTTCATTTTCAATAATGTTCTGACTTCTTATAGGGTGGGCTCTTCTTCCTTTTACAGTGTAGGCTGTTTCTAGGCCAGTAAAGCTTCTGAGGGATTTTCTTCAGTCAGACGCTTCTGGAAGTAGTCCTTCCATCTATTTTTGATGCCTTGTGGACTGATAAGCAGGTTGTTTGTGGCACCCCATATGATGGGTGACCAATGACTGCCTTCTTTATCATTCTGACCATAAATAAATCTCTAAATCTTTTACTATATATGAATCTTTGAATACACCTGTGTCTCCAAAATGTGGGGTCTGAATGGAGGGATGAAAAGTCAGCAAGCAAAGCAGAGTAGTACTGCTGAAACTGAAGTCATCCTCAAGTCTTGGTGATTACATTCATGAGGTGGACTCTGTTATATAGACTGTATTTATATAGCATACATCATGGACAGAAGTAGGCCAAAAATTAAAAAAAGATAGCTGGGTGACAAGACCCAGGATAAAAATGTGCCCAATCCTGGTAGGTGCACTGGTGCCAGGACTGGAAAAATGATAGTGTAGAATCCTCAAAATACAGAAACATTCCTACACCATGGCCAGGCCAGGACCAGGGGGAGGATTACTTAAAGAACCTTTGGTGCCATTTTCAAAGGTTATTTAAGGGGATTATTTTGAAATGTCATTAGATTCTGATGAAGTTCAGTGGTTATGAACAAAAGCACTTAAACTGTTGAGTGTGTTATTAAAATAGTCTGAATATACCCATATGGCATTTTTTGCTTTTAAAGATGCTAAATGGATAGAAGAAGTAAAAGAAAGAATAAGAAGTTTAAAGGTACAGGATATGAAATGGGATTAAATAACAGCCAGAGAAATTGAAACAAATTTAAGAAAAGCCTCTAACTGAAAAACCCCAGGCACAGATGCAGTACCTAACTTCTTGTTAAAAGTATTAACATTTTTGTACGAAGATTTAGCTATGAGTAAGAACTATTTATATGTGCACCTCAAACAGACACTAAACTGGCTAACAACAGGAAAAACAAATGGTCCTACATAAGACTGAACCTGCAAGCTACCCTAAAAATTATAGACCAATACTTTGCCTTTGGACGATATAAACTATACACAGGAAAAGATGCAGACATAGCTTATAGTCATTTAGACAAAAACTCAATTATGGCAATAGAACAAAAGGGCAATAAAAGAAAGTCATATGGAATAAAGGACGATTTGCTGTTAAATAAAGTCATAGTGAAGAACTGTAAAAAGAGGAAGAATTTAAGTATGGCATAGATTCCCTACAAAAAAGCATTTGATAGTATCCAACATTGAAGGATAAAAAGAGTGCTTAAAAATGTATAAGATACACCCTACACTGATCAGCTACATTACAGTGACCATGAAACAGTGGCAGACCACTTGTAATTAAGCCATGATAATGGACAAATTATTATTCCAGACATAAACATTTAAAGGGCGGTATTCCAGAGTGACTCTCTGTCACCGCTGCTATTCTGCCTTTCCCTTAACACATTAAGCTCTTTACTTAACAGCTTAGGCCATGGCTATAATTTGGCTCATAGAAAACAACAACGTGTAAAAACTTCTCATCTTCTCTTTCTCGACGATTTAAAACTGTATAGCTCATCAGATGAGAAACTGAAAATACAATTGCAACTTATCAGCACTTTTTCAGATGATATAAGAATGTCATTTAGTTTTGATAAATGTGAAAAACCAACCTTTAAATCAGGAAAACTGCAGCACCAAGAAAACATCAGTTTGGGACAAGAATGTGATATAAAAGAACTTGAATAAGAGGGAGTGTATAAATATTTTGGAACTGATGAAGGATCAACAATAAAATATGAACAAATGCAAATACAACTTAGTAAGGAATACTTCAGAAGGCTTAAATTAATCCTGAAAACAGCATTGACATCTAGGAACAAAATCCAAGCTATAAACCATATGCTCATCCTGTCCTAACTTACAATTTTGGAGTGACTAAATGGCCCCAAAATGGGTTGGATAGATTGGATAGGAAAACAAGAAGGATGCATCATGCTCAACAAATGATTTATAAAATGCAGTGCATACCAAGACTATTTATTCCTCATTCCAAAGGAGGGGTGCGCCTCCTTGAAATTGATTACATGTATAGATCTGCAATAGTGGGACTACTCATATATCTGCTGATATCACAAGACCCAAGTGTAGTGAAAGTTTTGAAACATGAGGAGAATAAATCTAAGATGACTTCCCTGCTTAAACTAGCAGAAGCATATCAACATCAAGAAGGAATGGAAATCAAACCACAAGTAGAGAAAAACCAGGCAGCAACTGAATGTGCCAGAAAACAAAAGAAAGAATATAAGGTGAAAGACCAGATGAGAAGGCAAGTAACGTGGAAAATGCATAAATGTAGTTGCAAGTATAGAAAACTTCAGGAAGAACCTCATGTTGATCAGAAATGAATGCAGGAATAGTTAAGGAGAGGTGAATTCAAACCAAGAGATGAAAGGTTAATATTGGTAGCACAAGATAGTGGACTACATACACGTTGATTTACAAAGTCCATTGAACATGTGGGAGAAACAGACAAATGTAGGTTTTGTAAAACAGAATTGGAAACAGTTGCACACCTCGTTGCTGGCTGTGACATACTAATGACACAAGGACTGTATACTGAAAGGCATAATAATGTGGCGAGACTGTTTCACTGGGGATTGTTCCAACATTATGGCATTGCATGACTGAAAAACACTGGAAACATGAGTCACAAAGCATCATAGAAAATGAAGTCTACATCACATAGGATCATCCGTTACCAACAGTTCAATAGATAGATGCTAGAAAACTGCAGTGGTCCAAGAAAAGAAGACAAAAGTAGCATTGATCATTAAAATTGCCACTCCCAGTGACTACAGTGTGTTGCGTCCAGACAGATACAAAGTCATAAAATATCAGCATTTGCAGGCAAAAACAAGAGCAATGTGGAAGAAAGATACCCAGATAGTTTGAATAGTAGTAGGATCAATGGGTCTTCTAAAAAAGAATCTACAATCATATTTAGATATGCTACCAATACATGTAACTCCACATGAATTGCAGAAGGAGCCATTACTGGGTACATTGTGGGTGTTGCGAAGAGCACTTTTGGCTGACATCAAAGATTGAAACAATACCAATTTCATGAACTTTAATCGCACTTTGACTTAGGAATGGGGTCCATGCCTGTCATGGTATTAGAAACCCAAAAGATTTGGAGAAATTAAAAAAGAGTGTAAATTATTCCCCTCAAGTAAACTAAACATCTGCAAACTGATAAGGGAAATCTTTAGCAGCATGCAGGACACTCTTGGATCTGTCAGTGTTCATCCACTGGATAAAATGTACATATATACTCTCAAATAATTGTTTTCATTTATTTTCACATTGTCACCCTAGCTATCTGTAATTTTGTAAATAATTGTATGTCATTTGTGAATGTTAATATGGTTTATATAGAAATGTAACAAAAGGAGATACTGCCAGCTCAGCTATCCGGAATTTTTTAAATAGTTATGTGTCATTTGTGAATATCAGCAGGATGCAATTGTTTGTGTTACCACTACATTAGAACTGTATGCTGTCTGTATATCAAGCTGTTGGTACAGAAGTGTGTATAAAGTACTGAACTTAAGGATGTGTCCACAGATTACTTACTGGAAAAGAACAGAAACGTATATAAACTATTGTATCTTTGTAAATCTATATGTTTTAACAGTGGGAACTAGAACATAGAGGGTTAATTGGCAAAACTTCAGGAAAATAGTTGAAATTAAATTGCTTTATAACCACATAAAAGATATGTTATCTCAGTTTCAGTGCAGTAGCAGACACAATCCCCTGGATTCATGAAGCTTGCGCCAGGTACAGGAGTAGCATCGGCGTTCTAACACCAAAGATGGCCACCGAGCGATTAAGGTATGAACTGTTTCCACGTGCACTACCTGCATATGCTACGCCCGCACAACTCCTGAGCCTTGTATGCTAATTACCCCGAGTGCAGCAGTGTAGCATGCAAATGAAGGTATGTAGCGATTCAGGAAGTGGTGCAGACGTAGTGTAAGCATGCAGAAATGTAAACTGTAGAAAACGGTTTACATTTTTGCAAACATAAAATCGGAGCCATGACAGCCAACCAAACACATGTATTATATTGTTAATATATGCCAGTGACTAAATATATAGCCATTGGCATAAAAAAACATGTACAAAATAAAAAAATTAACATTTAATATATATAGTCGCACTATCATGACGTGGAAGCGCAGGGCAGCGGTGCACAAAGTGGATCGCAGGGAATATATAATAATATAGAATAAAACCGCAATAAAACACATATCACGATTACCCCATAATTGTCAATGGCAGGCATGCTACACCATACTCATGGCACAAGGGTTGCTAAGGAGCAATGACAGTGTTATGTGCAGTAGCTAGGAATTAGTAGGCAATGCCATGCAAATGAGAGGATAATAGTGAATCGCAGATTCCTCACTGGTGTAAAGATGCACCTCAGAGCATAGCGTTATAACACCATGGTATGCCCTTGAGATAAAGATGACATCAAGAGAGGGGTGTGTCACCATTGCTGTAAGCACATTGGAGCATTGCTAAACTGGTCTGCCCCTAGCTAGGCAAAGCTGCAGGATAGGGGTGTGTCAAATTGCCCATAGCTATGCTTAGCTGAGAGTACACAATGTAACCGAGTATGTATGTGAATAGGTTCATAGGTTCATAGGTTCATACTAGGCTATCTGCCCTAGGGCATTTATAAGCCTAGCCAGAGTGTGTTTGGCTTTCGCCACCCATTTTAAATTAATTTTGCTATGCCCTTTTTCGAGGTTAGTATACTGTGCCTCTGTCTAACAGTGACACAGAAGTGATACCCGGGGTAAACCTACGATCTCCCATCCACTCATCAAGATTCCTCTTGAAGAGAGTCATTGAGGGACTCTGCCTAACCTGGACTGGGATTTTATTCCAGAGTGAAGGGAGCCTCTGGGTTATGAATGTGTCCCTCCAGCATGTCCTATTTATTTCAGTGCTGAGGTTCAAGTCTCTCGAGCGCGTAGATCGATGGGATTTGGATTTTCTGAGGTGCAGCATGTCCATTATTTCCAGGTTGGACATGGCTTTATACATCAGGCACAGATCGCCTCTGAGCAGGCTGTATGCCACTGAGTAGAGCTGGAATTTCTTTAACCGGGCAGCATATGGCATCTGTTTGAGCCCTTTGATCCTCTTGGTGAGGTACTTTTGGGGTCTTTCCAGTTGCTGCAGGTGTCTGGTAAGGTACATCCCAAAAGGGGCATTGTACTCAATTATGGGCCTGATGAGGGATGAGTAAAGAGGCACGATGACCTCCTCTGATCTAGATGTGAATCCCTTCATGATTAGGTGGGCTATATAAAATGTTTTTCTAACCACTTTGGCCACGTGGTTGTCAAATGAGAGATTGCTATCAACTTGGGTCCCCAGGTCCCTAATTACTTCTTCTGTACTTAATGGATTACCACCTATGTGGTAATTTGTGGGCACTTTGTTTTTGCCAAATGGGATGACTATACACTTTTTGGCATTTAGCTTGAGGCCATGGCTCTGGCTCCAGTTGTCTGTTTCTATGAGGCCCTTTTGTAGGATGCTTGTGTTGGCTGGAGAGTCGATTATGGCACCTAGTTTGCAGTCATCTGCAAACTTGGTCAGCCACAGTCCTTCTGTGTTGGCCTGTACCTCCGAGAAATATATACCGAACAAGAGAGGTCCCAGGACTGAGCCTTGTGGGATGCCACTTGTAACTGGTTTGGAGTCTGACATGGCTCCAGCAATTCTAACCATGTGGGTTCTGTCCTTGAGCCAGTTTTCAACCCATCTAGTGACATAGGGGTTTATATTTAAGCTGGTGAGCTTATCTATAATGCCCAAGTGGGGTATTGTATCAAAGGCTCTTGCGAGGTCCAGGTAGGCTGTTTGGACCACCTTCCCCTCGTCAATCGCCTTGGTGACTGTTTCAAAGAAATCGACCAGGTTTAAGAGGCAGGATCTGCCCTTAGCAAAGCCGAACTGGGTAGGATCCAGTGTCTGTAGGTCCCCAATATCTTTATTTATGAGGTCCATGATGATCCTTTCCATAGCTTTGCAGACCAAGCTAGTCAGGCTTATGGGGCGATAGTTTCCAGGATCTGTTGAGGCACCACCTTTGTGGAGAGGGACCACTGTTGCTGTACACCACTCTTTGGGTACATATCCTGTAGTAAGGCTGAGATTGAACAGTAGTTTTATGTTTGGGTTTAGCTCTTCTTGGAGTTCATGTAGAACGCAGCCCAGGACACCGTCTGGTCCCATTGATGCTGTGTTTTTTGCTTTGGAGAGGGCGGCTCTTACCTGAGCATCTGAGATGTCAGGGGGGCAGCACTCTGCTGGGATAGATGTTTGCCCTTTTGGTGGGGAGGGGGGGAGAAGTTTGCGCTGAACCTGTCAGCTAGGATGTTGGCAATGTCTGTGGGTTCAGTGTATTTTTGGTCATTGTGGACTAATTCTGAGCATATCTGGGAATTCCCACACAGGTTCCTAACATAACTAAATAAAGCCTTGTGATTATCCTTAGTGTCCTGTGCAGTATTTCTCTCGAAGCTGGCCTTAGATGATTTTATGAGTGCCCGTAGTTTTTTGCTAATACTGATCAGAGATGCCTTCCCTTTTTGGGATTTTGCTCTATCATGTAGTAGCTTCTTCCTGCTGTTGTATAGTTTGTTTATGGCTGGGGTCCACCAGACAGGACGCCTACCTTTGGAGGATTGGGTCTTGGTTTTATTTGGGATTGCATGATCCATGCATTCCTGAAGGTGTTCATAGAATGCATTTATAAAGGATTCTGCGGTCTGGGCCATATTTTCCACAGGCCCGGGGGCTTTGAAGGATTCCACCTTGGTTTTGAGGAGTGTGAAATTTAATTTAGAGAAGTTTTTCACTGTGGTTTTCTGGGCAGGGGATGGGGTCGGGATGTGAATATCCAGTGAGATTAGTTTATGGTCTGATCTTACCAGTGAGGGATACACTTCTAGTCTGGAGCATAGAGCCCCCATGTTAGTGATGATCAGGTCCAGTATGTTTTCCCCTCTTGTGGGAGTGGTAACAAGTTGTTCCATAGCATTTGAGTTTATAAATTCTAGGAACCTTTGGGCTAGGGTGTTGGAGCTAGAGTAATGCTCCCAGTCTATGTTTGGGTAGTTGAAGTCGCCCAATATAATGGTGTTTGGAGAGACCTTCATATTTTTCAGTGTTCTCAGGAAGGTTGAGTGGGGTTCCTGGGTTTGGGATGGTGGTCTGTAGTAGGCTATAAACTGTAAGGTAGTTTTACCCACTGTTAGTTGCACATGGATAGTCTCTGATGCTTCGTGCTGTGCCACCAACCTGGAGGTGTGGGTATCTTTGACGAATATTGATACTCCCCCTCCTTTTGTATTTCGGTTTTGGGGCTGAAAAGCATGGTATGAGGTCTAACCTGGTAGTGCTGGGGTGCTCTCAGGAGCCTTGAACCAGGTTTCTGTTACTGCACAGATATTGATGTTCTCCATGCTAAGGAGAGTTTCGAGTGCATGCATCTTGAGGTTTAGACTTCTGGCGTTGAGTAGCATTACTCTTAGTTTCTTATCCCTTGTAATACCTATGGAGGTGGGTTTGTCTTTTGAGCCTTGCCTAAAAAAGGCACTATGGGGGTGGCAAGAGCCTTTGCAAATATCCGAAAGCACAGGGATGACAGGTGCAAGCCATCCCTAGCGAAGCATCGTGGCTTGTCGAGCATGTTATCCCAGGCTGACAGGCAATGGATCTCCTTTGAGTGACACCAATACTTAAGCCAATTGTTGAAATTGATCATCTTGTCTTCATATTGTGGCATCATTCTTGGTAAGGGTAAGATGCTACTCAAGGTCAGGTTCATACTGGCCTGGGCTACATGCACAGAGAGCTCCTCTATGTCTCTTTTCATGTAGTCCAGGGAGGTACGTCTCAGGTCATTCACACCAGCATGGACAATGACTGAGTCATATTTGTACTTGCCTTGGAGTGACCTGAGTGCTTGTGTTATGTGGCGGATCCTAGCGCCCGACAGGCAGCTCACCGTGACCTTCTCCTTGTTCAGCCTGGTGAGTGGGACGTCAGTGTGCCTGACGATAGAGTCACCTATTACAAGTGTATCAGGTATGTTGTTTAGCCTTAAGGGCTGTGACTGTTTGGCACACTGGCTTTGTGAGCTATGTGTTGCACGTGTTTTGTTTTGGGGTAGCGGTTGCTTGGGTGTCTGCTTTGGAGGTCTCTGCTGCTTAGGCAGATTTTTATTTAGAGCCTCCAAGTATGTTTTTGTGTGTTTATGTGTTTGGTTCGCTGTCGTGGTAGGTCTATGTGAGACTGGAATTGTAGTGAGTGTGGTTTCCTTCTCCTCCTGACTGGTTACGCCAGTACTGAGTTGAGAGAGCTTAGCCTCCAGTTTGGCTATATGGTTGCATCTCTCACATGTGTTGGAATTTGTTGGGACGAGGAGAGGGTTGTCTGTGTACATGAGGCAGTTGTAACATTGCCTCAAGATTCCCAGATTCACCAGCTGGACCGGAGCGGAGATTGACAACTGACCTTTGGACATGCTAGAATAGTACTGGGAATTCCTTTATAATTGAAAAAAGGGCCAATGGGGAACAAGGTACTCAAGGGGATGGAGATGGAGATGAAAACACGTATAAACCAGGTAAACAGGTATGCGCAATGCACACTGCAGCCGAAACAGGAAGGATATAGAAAAGAAATAAGGAAATGCTGCAGCAGTGAAATTGGAGTACAAATGACTAATTAACACCTAAGAGCATACAGTGGGCCATTGACAACATCTAACAAGGCTGCAAGCAGCTACCTGCAGAACAGGGAAGGGGAGGGGCTGTACTGCAAAGAAAACAGCAAAGTGTCAAAGCAGAACAAAGGTGATATGCAGTATATCAGCTACAAGGCACATTTCGCCATGACTGGATAGGGAAAGTACAAAACAAGAAAGACGGCAGGTAGATGCATGCCTGATAATGGGAGGTGATCCAGGTCTAAAAGTGAATTAAAGGGCAACAGATTAATCAAGGCAGGCAAGTAGATCTCCACAGTAAAGACCCCACACTTGCAGTACTCATTGCAAAACCCATAATTAAGAAACGCAGCAGCTGGAATAGCTCATACACAACCATTTACATCAGCAGCATCCATAGCACAATACTATAAAGTGTGAAAGCACATCCCACACATTTGTGTATTCCCATACACTCTGCACCAGTGGTGTATACAGACAGGGAACTTTTATTGTGTATATATTAGGGGCTGCCATAGCTTTGATCCAACAGCATGTGTTGGAGACTGAAGGTGGTGTGGAGGATGATGCACATGACCACCTCAGGCACCAGAGGAGTAGGAGATTGTTCAGACCCAGGGTAACCTACAAAGAGCTACATAATCTGGAGATAGTAGAGCATTACAGGGTAGACAGGGACACCCTACAGCAACTTGTGGAGTTGTGCCGGCCATGCCTCAGAACCAGAACAAAAGGAGGGGAACCTATCCTAGTGGATACGAAGGTATGTGTAAGCTTGAGACTACTAGCTACAGGTACCTTTCAAAGACCAAATGGGGATATCATGGGGATCTCACAGGCATCAGCATCCAGGGTACTACACCATTTCCTGGATGCCATGTTACCACATGCCAATGAGCACATATACTTCTGCCGAACGCAGGAGGACTTGGGCAGCAATATGCGTCTCTTCCACCGTGTGGCAGAATACCCGGAGGTACTAGGTGCAATAGACTGCATGCACATACACATCAAGTCACCACCCGGTGAGCAGGGTAGGCACTACATAAACCGCAAGGAATACCCCTCCATCAACTGCCAGGTCGTGAGCAATGCCCAGGACATTATCATGGATGTGTGTGCTGGCAGCCCTGGAAGCTATCACGACTCCCACATCTGGCATGCCTCACAGCTGTATTGGTTATCCCAAATGGCCACCTGGTGGGGGGGGGTGCTGGCTATGCATGGGAACCGTGGATGATGACTCCCATCAGAAATGCACACACACCCATGCAGAAACATCATAATGAGCCACACGCACAAACCAGAATCATCATAGACCGTGTATTTGGGATGCTGAAATCACGGTTCCGTTGCTTAGACATATCTGGTGGAGCCTTGCAGTACTCTCCAGGCACATGTGCCCATATCTTCATAGTGTGTGCCATGCTACACAATATGGTCATGCGGAAACAGCTGCAGCAGGGACAGAATGGTGAAGGCCCTCACAGCCCACCACCATTGCCAAGGGCCCCACAGGCACAGAGGTACTCAGACCAAGAACAACCTGAGCCAGCCCTAGTAGGCAGATGGAGGCGTGCCCAGTATGTTCATGCCTTGGCAAAGAGGGAACGTATAGCACACACACTGACAGTGTAGGCACCTAGGGACCGACACCTTTCTCCACCTACACACACAGTAAAAATGGATGGCACACAAACAAGACTACCTGTAAATTGTCATGTATAGGCAGTCTACTATGTGCATCCAACATAGGCAGCCCTCAACTATTGCACACACAACAGCCATTGGCACAAGGTAAGTCAACACCTGAACAGTAAATTAAGCTATCAGCATATGCAGATACTGTATGTATAGATTCATAGGTAGGTACTTGGCCAACTGCCAGAGGCCATTCATAAGGCCAGCCAAAATGTGTCAGCTTTTGCCACCCCATTGATTCATTAACTGTCCCTCTTTGGAGCAGAGCTAATGGCAGGATCCCTGGGGTGCATCTACTGTTTCCCATCCACCCTTCAAGGTTTCTCTTGCAGAGTGTTAGTGAGGGGGTCTGTAGAATGTAGTTACGGATGTTGTTCAAAAGTATGGGGAGTGTCTGTGACAGGAAACTGTCCCTCCAGCATCCTCTGGCTATTGTTGTGGCAAGGTCAGCTCACTACAGTGTGTGACTCACTGTCACATGGATTCCCATAGGTGGAGCATATCCATCAAGCCTGAGTTCGACATGGCTGTGTTGGCCAGTGGAGATCATCTCTGGGTAAACGAGATGCCACTGAGTAAAGCAGGAGTTTATTCAGTCTGGCTGCATAGATCACATGTTGGAGGCTAGTATACCCCTTGACGAGGTACATTCATGGAGCCCCCAGCTGTTGGACATGTCTTCTGAGGTACATCCCACATAGGTTCATACGTTTAGAGGTAGGTACTAGGCTATCTGCCTGAAGGCATTTATAAGCCTAGCCAGAATGTGTTGGCTTTCGCCCCCCCCCTAGATTAGTTCCCTGTGCCTGTGTCCAGCAGAGCCACTGAAGTGATCCCTGAGGTAAACTTTCTGTTTCCAATCCACTCGTCAAGATTTCTTTTGAAGAGAGTTAGCGAGGAGCTCTGCCTAATGTAGATTGGGATCTTGTTCCAAAGCATGGGAAGTCTCTGGGACAGGAATCTATCCCTCCAGCATGTCCTATTTATTGTTGTGGTAAGGTTTAGATCCCTAAAATGTGTGGCTCGTGGGGATAAGGTTTTCTTTAGGTGGAGCATGTCCATCAATTCTGGGTTGGACATGGCCTTGTAGATCAGGCAGAGATCACCTCTGAGTAGGCGGTATGCAACTGAGTACAGCTGTAATTTCTTCAGTCAAGCTGCATAGGGCATCTGTTTGAGGCCAGTGATCTTCTCAGTGAGGTACTTCTGTGGTCTTTCCAACTGTTGCAGGTGTCTTGTAAGGTACATCCCAAATGGGGAATTGTACTCTATGATGGGTCTGATGAGTGATGAGTAGAGGGGCACAATGACCTCTTTTGATCTGGATGCGAACCCTTTTGTGATTAGGTGGGCCTCGTAGAAGGATTTTCTAACCACTTTGACAATGTGATTATCAAAGGTGAAATTTCTATCTACTTGGGTCCCCAGATCCCTTATTAAGTCTTCCGCATTTAGGGGACTACCACCTATGTGGTAGTTTGTGGGTACTTTGTTTTTTCCAGTGGGGATGACTATGCACTTTTTGGCATTTAGCTTGAGGCATGATTTTGACACCAGGTATCGTCTCAGTGAGACCCTTTTGGGGGATGTCTGTGTCAGCCGGAGAGTCAATTATAGCCCCTAGTTTGCAGTCATCTGCAAACTTGGTCAGCTATAGTCCTCCTGTGCTTGCCTGTACCTCTGAGAAGTATATGCCGAACAGGAGTGGTCCTAGGACTGAGCCCTGGGGAAATCCACTTGTAACCGATTAAGAGTTGGACCTAGCTCCCGCAACTCTCACCATGTGGGTTCTGTCTGTGAGCCAGTTGGCAACCCATCTTGTGACGTAGAGATTTATGTTCAGGCTGGTGATCTGGTCTATAATACCAGAATGGGGAATGGTGTCAAAGGCCTTTGCGAGGTCTAGATAGGCTGTGTGTATCACCTTTCCCTCATCTATAGCCTTGGTAACTGTCTCAAAGAAGTCCACCAGGTTTAGGAGGCATGATCTGCCCTTGACAAAGCCGAACTGGGTAGGGTCCAGTGTTTGGAGGTTCCCAGTGTCACTATTAATGACTTCCATGATGATGCGCTCCATAGCCTTGCAGACCAAGCTAGTCAGGCTTATAGGGCGATAGTTCCCGGGGTCTGTTCTGGCTCCACCTTTGTGGAGCAGAATAACTGCTGCTGTGTGCCACTCTATGGGTATGTAGCCTGTGGAGAGGCTGAGTTTGAACAGTGTGTTTAGGTGAGGGGTTAGTTCGTCTTTGAGCTCAAGTAGGATGCTGCCTGGGACACCGTCCGGTCCCATTGATGCTGTGTTTTTGGCTTTGGAGAGGGCTGTTTTAACCTGAGTGTCTGTGATTTCAGGGACTCTACATTCTTCTGGTATGGTTATGGGCCCTCTTGGGGGTGAGAGGGGGGTGAAGTTTGCGCTGAACCTGTCTGCCAGGATGTTGACAATATTGGTTGGTTCAGTGTATTTTGTGCCATTCTGCACTAACTGCGAGCAGATCTGAACATTGCCACTTAGATTCTTGACATAGCTACAGAATGCCTTTTGGTTATCTTTGGAGTCCTTGGCAATTTTTCTTTCAAAGCTCGCCTTGGAGGATTTTATGAGGGATCGTAGTTTCTTGCTGATACTGATCATGGATGTCTTCCCTTCTTGAGATTTTACTCTTTTCTGTACTAGTTTCCTCCTTCTTTTGTATAGCTTGTTTATGGCAGGAGTCCACCAGACTGGTTTCCTTTTCTTGGAGGAGTGAGTCTTGGTTTTGCTTGGGATGGCATCATCCATGCTTTCTTGCAGGTGCCCGTAGAATGCATTAGTAAAGGATTTTGCAGCTTGGACAGCATTATCCTTTAGCATGGGGGCTTTGAAACTTTCCACCTCGGTCTTAAGTAACGTGAAGTTTGCTTTTGAAAAGTTTTTCACGGTGGTTTTCTTGTCCGGGGGTGGGGGCGGAATGTAGATATCCAATGTAATTTGTTTATGGTTATATCTAACCAGTGAGGGGTTGACCTCTGGTGTGGAACACCGGTTGTTCATGTTGGTGATGACCAGGTCCAATATGTTGTCACTTCTGGTGGGAGTGTTGACCAGTTGAACCAGGGCATTTGAGTTTATAAATTATAGGAAATGTTGGGCAAGGGAGTTAGTACTTGAGTAGTTCTCCCAGTTAATGCTTGGGTAATTGAAATCACCCAATATTAGGGTGTTTGGTAGGACCTTTATGTTTCCCAGTGTTTCCATAAACATGGAATGGGGGTCCTGGGACATGGTGGGTGATCTGTAGCAAGCTACAATTTGAATTGCAGTTTTGCCCATTGTTAGTTGCACGTGGATGATCTCTGAAGCATCGTGCTGTGCCACTACCCCCGCCTTTTGTATTTCGGTTTGGGTTCTGTGGCCGAAATGTATGGTATGAGTTGTAGCCTGGTAGTGCTGGGGTGCTCTCTGGAGCCTTACACCAGGTTTCTGTTACTGCACATATATCAGGTTTCTCCATTCTGAGGAGTGCCTCGAGTGCATGCATTTTGAGGTTCAGACTTCTGGCACTGAGTAGCATTACCCACAGTTTTTTGTTACTTGTACTATTTACAGCGGTGGGATGTCTTTTGAGCCTTGCCTAAAAAAGGCACTATAGGGGTGGCAAGAGCCTTGGCCAGTATTCAAAAGCCTAAGGGTTATTATACCCTATGATGGGACTGATGAGTGATGAGTAAAGGGGCACTATAACCCCAGTATGTCTAGATGGGAATGCTTTAGTAATCAGATGGCCTACATAGAAGGATGTCCTAACTACTGTGGATATATGATTGTCAAAGGGGAATTCACGATCTACCTTAGTCCCCAGATATCCCATTACCTCGTCTGTATTAAAGTGGCTGCCTCTTATGAGTTAATATGTGGGTGCCAATTCTACAATGGAATGACCATGCAGTTAGTGGCACTTGGCTGGAGGCCGTGTCGTTGGCACCCTGTGACATTCTCTGTAAGGCCTCTTGAGGGATGTCCATGTCAGCTGGACTATTAATCATGGCTCCCAGTTCGCAGTCATTGCCAAACATAGTCTGCCATAGTCCACCTGTGTTTGCCTGTACCTCTGAGATGTATATGCCAAACAGTAGGGCTCCCAGGACTGAGTCCTGTGGGACACCAGTCGTGACTGTTCAAGAGTTGGACCTGGAGACCACTAGTCATACCATGTGGGTTCTGTGTGTAAGCCCGTTGGCAACCCAACCTGTGATGTATGGGTGAATGTACAGGCTGGTGTGTTTATCAATAATACCTGAGTGGGCATGGTGTCAAAAGCCTTGGTGAGGTCCAGGTAGTATGTGTTAACCACCTCCCTGATCATCTAACGTCTTGGTGACTGTATGTAAGACATCAAATAGGTTCAGTAGGTATGAACTTCACTCAACCAAGCTGACCTGGGTTGGGTCACGTGTTAGCAGGTTGCCAATGTCATTGTTAATGAGTGCCATGAAGATGCAAACCATCCCATTGCAGACCAGGCTAATCAGGCTTATGGGGTGGTAGTTACCATGGTCAGTTGTGATTTCACCTTGATGGAGTGGAATAACCGTTGCCACGTGCCATTGTATGGGCATGTAGCCTGTGGAGAGGCCAAGGTAGGAATGCTTAATTAGGTGGGGGACAGGTTGTCTTGTACAGTTTGCAAGATGCAGTCTGGGTCAACATCTACCTCCATTGATGCTGCGTTCTGCTGTTAGAGATGGCCATTTCCACCTGTGTGTCTCTGATAGTTGGAATACTGTACCTTTTAGGTAGTGTTGTGGGCTCTTTAGGGGGTGAAGTATGCACCGAATGTATCTGCAAGGATGTTGGCGATATCAGTGGGGTCAGCATATTTTGTGCTATAGTTCACCGGCACAGTGCAAATCTGTGTGTCACCACGTAGATCCTTGACATAGCCATAGAAGGCTTTGTGGTTATCTTTCGAATCCTTGCGTATTCTTCTGCTGATGTTAGCCTTGGATGATGTCATGAGGGACCTACGTATCATACTAATAGTGGTCACGGATGTCTGCCCTTCGAGAGCTTTGCTGTGTGTCTGGAACACTGTCTTACTTCTGTAGCATAGCCTGTTTATTGCAGAGGACCACCAGAGTGGTGTCCTTGTCTAGGAGGAGTGAGTCTTGGTTTACCAGTAATGGCATGATCCATACATCCGTGTAGGTTCTTATAGACTGCATTTGTAAATCTGTTTGTATCTTGAGCAGTATATCCCCTTAGCATGGGGGCTGTGAAACCCCCCACCCCTGTCACTAGTAGTGTAAATTTAGCTGTAGGAAATGTATACACTGTGGTATCCGTGGGTGGGGGAGATGCTAGGGTGTGGAAACAGTGAATAGTTCATGGTCAGATCTAACTAGTGACCGGTTAACCTCTGCTGTGGTGCACCTGTTGCCCATGCTGGTGATGACTACATCTAGTAGTTTCCACCCCACATTAGGGAGGTTACCACCTGATACAAGACATATGAGGTGATACATTCCAGGAAGAGCTGGGCCTGGAAGTGAGTACCAGAGTATGTTTCCCAGTTAATGGTATGATAGTTGACATCAACCAAAGTCTGGGTGTGCATTAGGACTGTCATGTTTTCCACTGTCTCCAGGTAGGTGGAGTGGACATCCTGGGTCATGGAGGGTGATCCGTAGCAGGCCACATTTCACATTGCAGTTGTGGCTGATGATAGCTGCACATGGATGATCACAGAGGTATCATGCTGCCCCACTAACCTGGAGGTGTAGGTATCCCTGATGAATATGGATACAGCCCCTCCATGTCCATCAATCCATGTTCTGTGGCTGAAATGTGTGGTATGGGTTTTATTCTGGTAGTGCTGATGTGCTATCAGGAGCCTTAAGACAGATTTCAGTTAATGCACAGATGTTGATGTTGTCCATCCTGAGGAGTGCTGTGAGTGCATGCATGTTGTGATCTCAACCTCTGGTGTTGAGTAGCATAATCCCCATTGAATCTGCTATTGTGCTGTTTATGGAGCTGGTATTCACCTTCGAGACTCTCCTAAATAAGGCACCATGGGGGCGCCAATAGCCTTGGCCAGTATTCCAAAGCTTAATGCTGACACATAGGCCGGTATGGTATCACTGCATGCATGTTCCCCATCTGTGCTTGTTTTTCATCTCCCCTGTAGGTAACCTACTGATAAACAACAGAAAGCCTTAAACTTATACAAGTCTTCTAGCTTCCAAGATAAGCTTTTGGAGTGACTAAGTATCAGTGTTCTGTATGTTCTTGCTGTATTTAACTGTTTCCCGACTACATGGTGATTTCTCACTGTATATTGTGATCTGAAGGTCTGTTTATTCACATATTATGGCTGTGATGGCCTGCACATTAGAGGTTCACAGATAGCCTACTACCTATCTGCCCAAGGGCAATTAGAAGCATAGCTACAGTGTGCTGGCTTTCCCTGCACCACTGATGAAGTAACTGAGCCTCTGTCAAGCATAGCCAATGAAGCAATTCCAGGCAGAGTTTTTGGAAACTGTGGAAAACTGGGGTTGTGGAGGGTGATAGGGGCACTTAGTGATCTAAAGAGGGCATGTTAATGTGACAATTCAACACCATTCAACTCACCCAACAGGTCCTGCAACTATCAAACTGGACAGACTCACCCACCCCCTGGCTGTATGTTTCTGGGACACATGATCCCAGGGGTGTATAGTCTGTTACCCATTCATACAGCAAGGTTTCCCTTGAAGTGTGTCAGTGAGGGGCTATGCCTAATGTAGTTAGGAATGTAATGTATTGTCTCATAGTACATTTGTTATGTTGTTATTTCAAGAGTAGGTGAAGCTGAGTGAGTTTGGGGGCCTCCGCCCTTTGCTTAGCCTAGCTTACACATAGAAAACATCTAAATAGGAAATAGGTGGAAGCAACGTTAATGTCAATAGTGTAATGGTTACAGCATCTGCAAAGTATCTGTGCATTCGAGGTTACAATCCCGATAAAGGCAGGGATGTTTAACATGTGCAAAAGTATACCTTAACCACAGCTTGCATATATAGGTAGTAATCGTCTGTTTAAAAAACATTCGAAACACACATATAAACCCATGTGTGCTGGAGAGTAAAGTCAATAGAGAATGTAATGTTATGTCAGCACATAGTGAGATGTTACATCACTAACATGTATATATCCGGAGTAGTTAGCGGGTGTGGCCTTGTTTGCGCACACACGTTATAAGTTACAAAATTTGTTTAACTGTGTTTAACTGCTGCTATAATGTCACACAAACACTTTTAAACATACTTACAACTGCTTAAAAATTAGCCTTATTCTGTAGTATAAAACATTTGTAAAGCATCGCAGGTGTCGAACCCTGGACCATGCACACTATAGTCATGAGATTTACCACTAAGCCATCTGAGGTGTATATATGTTTCACAGTCTTGAGACTACACCTTATACCATATGCATTTCACTGTAATGATTACAAATGGGACAGTCACTTTGTGTACATATGTACAGTGCTTTGTAATGTACTGTACTTTGTGAACCAACACATTCCAGTCTACAGATGTATTACTGTTACAAACTAATACGAAATATATATATATATATATATATATATATATATATATATATATATATATATATATATATATATGTCAGTGATGTCTGCACACACACACACACACACACACACACACATATATATATATATATATATATATTTATATATATATATATTTATATATATATATATATATATATATATATATATATATTATACAGTTACATCAATAGCCATATATATAAACATTTATGAACACACTTCATGACACAGAAGCACTCTAAAGGAATTGGAGTGTACACAAAACACCTGCAGCTCTGGTATTGTAACAATTAATATTAGCCTAATTCACCATGGAAGGGGTGGTTGTTGTGTATGTGAAGATTGGGGTGTGGGATTAATGATGGGCAATGCAATCATGCATCAAGGAGGGCTTGGGTCGGATGTCCAATAAGTGAACTGGAGGGGCATACATGAGTATGGGGACAATATAAAAAGGACACCAAGCAAGAACCTTTCTCATTCTTAATACACCCTGTCATGTCACATAGCAACATCTAATTTCACAAACATATGAACATTAACATGTATTAGACATATGTACATCAAATGACTGTCACATTTTTTTCAGTAGTGAGGAATGTCTGTAGTACAATGTATATTCTAAATACCATAACATTTGTACATATCTTAGATGCCTTAGTGGTAAAGTCAGTGACTGTGGTGTTCAACGGTCCCGGGTGCAAGACCTGCAAGGGCTGTTAGGTTATTTTGAGGGCCAGAATAAGGGCATTTGGATGCAGGTGGATTAAAGCACTCTTAAGCAGTTGTAAGCGGGTTTCCACATGTTTGCGCGATGGTGAGCGGTGCTGAAACACGGTAAACGGAGAAGCGCTTCACACATTTAAACTTTGCTTAATGTCACGCAGACCACGAGCAAACCTGCTCACAAATGGGTAAATGTGCGTTATTCACACTTTCCCTACCAGTGCTTACTCTGAGAGGTAAAATAATAATACCTTCCAGGAGTAGAACCCGCAACCATGTACTCCATCCTCAGAGTAACCTAACAGTAAGCTACCTGGGATGGACCTATCCCAGTTGTGTATGCAGACACGTTAAAACACAAAAAGGAGGAATGTTTTGAAATAGGACAACCCACCATGTATCCAATTAAAGGTGTATGCTCATATATAGATATATATATTTATACATATATATATACATATATATATATATATATATATATATATATATATATATATATATATATATATAGAGAGAGAGAGAGAGAGAGAGACATGTCGATATATACAGGTCTACATATATATGTAGATATATAGATAGGTTAAAAACATCTAAACATCTATGGAGGTACAGATAAATGTATGTAATAATGTATATATCTATATACATATACACATACATATACACATACATATATATATATATATATATATATATATATATATATATATATATATATATATATATTTATGGGATCCGGACACATGTTCGACTAGCATATGTCTGAATCACAAAACATCAAACACACATACACGAAAGCGCTTAACATTGACAAGCGCTTCCATGTATGTGTGCCTGTTTCGTAGATTGGACTACAGTGCGGGTAAGGGAAAAATTCCCCTTTCCCCACTGTAGTGCGATCTCGGAGTGAGAATAATAAAGTAGGGGTTTCGATGATAAGTGCTTTCGTGTATGTGTGTTCGATGTTTTGTGATTCGGACATATGCTAGTCAAGCATGTGTCCTAGACTCATAGTTTTATATATAGATATATAGATACATATATATATATATATATATATATATATATATATATATATATATATATATATATATATATATATATATACATATATATACATATATATATATATATATATATATATATATATATATATATATATATATATATATATATATATATAGATATATATATACACACACACACACACACACACACACACACACACACACACACACACACATATATATATATATAGATAGATAGATGTATATATATATATATATATATATATATTTATATATATATATATATATATATATATATATATATATATATATATATATATATATATATATATATATATATATATATATATATATATATATATATACACACACATACATAGATGTCTGTAGACAGCATCCAAAGTGGTCATATCTGAGTATAACATGGACCATAGCAATCACACATTCCGCTCCCCCAAAACAATATGAACATAACATATGAAGAGTATATGCCAATACACTATTAAACATATGTTCTATGGACACAGTCACCAACACAACTGAAATGACTGAAAATATCCATGACAGAATTACACAGACAGCTTTCATTTTGCAAATTTTATTACATTGCGATGTATTGCCAAAAGGATTCAAGGACTAACAGTGCCTGCATGCTATACAGGAAGCATTTAATAGTGCCTTAATGAATCAGCCTGCAATCACCATAGTATTAGTCCACTAAGGGATAGGTGTTCACATAAAGAAAGAACACCCACACACATATAGACATTGTATAAAAAGGGTTCCTAGACACCTGCATGTGCTATGTACACCCACCAACATCTACCCCACAACCGAAATAATTACATCAATGCATACTGTCATACCATAGCCAATTATGCAACTACTGTACACCATCTGCTGAAACCTTAACATACCTGGACACAGACACACTAACATGGCCCTATGTGAAATAGTTGCCATTATACAATTGAATAGCTGCTGATGTGACAGGGTTTGTATGACCTAATCCCGTTTCAGAGGGTTGAAAGGTTTGTACACCAGGAAGTTTTACCAAGTACTGATTATCAGCACAGTATGATACACAGTAACACCAAACTAAATATGTCTGATAAGCACGCTGTAAATTCCCTAACATTATATACATAGCTATGCAGCCTTGAGCTGGTCAAACAACCTGGCCAGACTGAAACATATGCAGAAGTATTAGGTATAGACAAAGCCTGCACAAATAGCAATGTTCAGAAATATAACAGCAGTGCTCACATTAAGACCAAATCCTCTAGGCATTACACACAATATATTACTGTTCGTCTCCATACAGCTGTTGCAATAGATTCCAAACAAAACTTCCACACTGTCTTCCTTACAAGTAAGGCAAAGGGCAACACCCAAGTGGAGTACTCATTTATACTCCACTATAGCCATGGTATTGGCTAAGGCAGTAGCAGGGCAGCTGATGTGCATGTAATTAGCTACTTAAAACAAGTAATCTCCGTGGTATCCCCGAAGTCTCAAAACAACCCACTAAAGTGTAGTGGGTCCAAAAACAAAACAGTGTAAGAAACTTCTCTGTGTGGAAGATTTTCAGTCCATATATTTCTAGTTAATCACTGCATATTAATCAGATCAGACAATAGTAGTAGAAGTAACGAACCTAAACTCATCTTAAGTCAAAACAAAACAAAACAAAAAGTAATAAAAGAAAATATATAATTGTACAGCGTTACTAAGTATTCAAAAGTAATCCAAGCAAGGCAGGCAGTCTGTTTCCAGTCACCTCTTGCCTATTATCCTTTATTGGAACACACGGGCCGCAGGTGTGTCCATATTCCTGAAGGATATGTACACCCCCACACTAATTGCACTTTCATAACATCAAATGCATTACGCTGAGCAACTACCTTTGTGCCAAAGTGGAATTCAAAATGCACCTTGAGACAGATCACCCACCAGGCTGCGGACTTCCCAACTGCCATAATGTGCTGTAATGGGGAATATTAGGTCAGAGACAGAACCATAATAATGGCTACTCTCAACTATTTCATTATGAACTGGGAAGACTCCACATGTACCAACACCTGCGCTCATTGCATGTTAGATTCCATCGACCCCACTGACCTGGATCACAGTAGTCACACAAACAGGGCTAACAGTATACAACACATAGTTAGTCTCCAATGCCAATGTTATGGTTCCTAAGAGCAGAGTGTTGAGTGTCATGACACCCATGCAGATGGACAATGCATGTGCAAATGCTGAATCCTACATAAATGAACCTTAAGCAGTCACATATGTGCAGTGAGTGTGCCATTGAAACAGACCCAGGACTCAACCCAACACAAACAAGTAGGCAAACTGGTGGTACCATTCTTTAAACTGTACCACAGAAGGTAGTAACTGTTGCAAGAGTGAACACATGAGTGCAGGTGATCTCTGGTCAGCCTCAGTAAGATGCAGATACACCATATAAAACCAAGCAAAGTTACTGTGAAACAAATCAGCCGCACCGAGCATTCTATAGCTGTGTTATTAATCGTAATGGCAACTACAAGACCTGCCATGCTGCACAGCACTATGGCATGGGAAGTACTGCCCCTACAGAAATAGCACCTGTTCATCCAGATAGGGTCTTGGAAAAACTAACCCCCCCCCCAACAGGTACACTTAGTAATATATCCATGTACACTACAGGACCCCTGTACTAATGACTATGCAGGTACAAGCTGCACTCTCTAAAGCCATACATACAGTTTTCATGGGACCTGTCAACATCCCATGGTGTATCTTACACAAATGTAAGAACATTCAGCTATCTACATACACATCATGTTCAATCATAGCTCCATGTCAGGCTGTGTACACACCGAATGGTGCACAGCAACAGTTATCACACTGCACAAAGGGGGAGACACCATTGATAATGCTGAGTCTGGTCTGTATGGCCATGAACCGTGGTCAGCGTATTTGATGTACTCGGTACAGATGTAGATGACAGCAGGGTTGATTCACACTGCATATCATGACCTTGCCAGGTTGTAGGACACCATCACCCATGCTGTGTTCCAGCTACACTCAGTAAGCTAGGTGTATATTCCCATGTCACAGGAGTGGTTGGCAACTGGACTGCTGGCAGAACTAACACTACAGAAAGTGTCTGACTAATACACACACATCAAACCAGTGCCAGTCATAGTAATACAGGGGTCATTTTTGGTACTCCCCCTCTTTGTTATCTATACCACACAGACTAACAAAGAAGGCATCAGCCTATTGATGTTTGCAAATGGCTATGAACTAGGAGCAATAGTCGACTCAATGTGTGCTGCGTTCAACATACAGAAGGGCCTTAGTGTGTCAGATGTGTGGTGTGTGATGAATGGTCACAATCTGACAGCTAAGTATTGCATTGTCATCCCCTATGTTACAAACCCTATACCCATTAACTACCACCTAGGAAGCGGTCAACATAATGGCAACTATGTGTATGGGATGCAGCTGGATAGTACATCCCTTTGATAGTTACGTCACCACAAAAGACACGTAGTCGTATGTGGCACCCCTAATCATGACAGTGTGCCATTCAGGAATATAGAGATAACTGCTCAGCCATACTCAACACCCATGTCACCCATAATAGAGCACATATTTCCTTTAAGGGTTATTTTCCATGTGTAGATGGCGTACACTGCCCTTCCCAATCCCTAGCTGCACTATGTAGCATGCAGCTTACATTGAATAAAGCCATGTCCAACCCAGAGGTGTTGGACATGCTACACTTAACACATCCTGATCCCAAATAAACACATATATCATGGACATCCACCTTTCTAGTACAAGGATCACAGTATGCCTGACAGATCTCTGTCCCATACACTTAACATACTCTTGCCATACTATGCATCCCTGTCCAGTGAAGCTGCGCATCGCCCCTCTCTGTGGCATGGTGTTATGACTGCATGCCAAATATATCAGTAACCATGTGTATCAGTTCTGTGGCACTGCTTGAACTGGCCAATGAAACTTACCTATCTGTTGCCTACAGCTAGGTAACCTGTCTGCCTAGGCTCATAAATGGCCCAGGGCATATAGCCTACTAGATCACTATGACCATATATACTATAGTTGATATCCAACCCTGCAAATACCATCAGGCTAGATATTGTCCCATAGGTTACACATGTGCAACACAGGCAATACATGGCAGGATGCTACACAGCTGTACAGTGCCATGTAGATGTATATGGCAAAACACATACATGCTTGAAAGTCTGCATGGTCACAGGTCATGTCCCTAACGGCTATGTATGACTGTATATGTGACATATACACAACATTAAGGTCGATTGCATTAATGTGAACACACCCAGGCATGTGCTGATAGGTAAAGACACCACTACAGGCAAACAGACATGCCCATGTCAAGACAACATCCACATGGTGTATGAGCAATGTCATCACATGACACACACATATATGGCGAGAACAGCACATCACCAGTAGTTGTCAAATGTGTCTGACTTATACATGTCAGTGGTGTGTCATGTAGATTTGCAAAGACATATTTGTAATCATAATAAATGTGATACACATGCATGTTCAGCTGTACTGCTGTACTTCTCTGTGAGTTACTGTGACCTGTCTCCATCATTATGTCTTCCAGGTATGCCATGTAGCAGACTGCCAGCATACAGCCGCTTAGAAGATGAGGTCCTCATCCCATACCTCCTCAACAACTACACAACGCTCTTCAGCCATGTGCCACAGGATGCACAGCAGCGGGATGCCCTGTGGGAGGAAACTCTGCAGGAGGGCAAATTATGTTGGCAGTCACAATCACACCTACCAGTAGGTGCAGCGACACTGCACTGACCTGATAAGATGATTGAAACAGCGTGCTAATGCAATCACCAGGGAACAAGGTGCAACTGGTGGGGCGCCACTCACCCAGCCCCCACACACATGTACCGAGGAGCTACTGGCCAACCTGGGGACACCTGCAGACCTCCATCCACAAGTTTTAGCAGGCATTGTGGAGGTGGGTGTCTCCCAACCACCGAGCCTGGAGTTGCCTGGTATGTCACTACTGCACATAAAACACAACTATATTTCACATAGTTACGTGTACTGTACAATATGTAATGCAACATCATATGCAAGGCATGTATGCACACATGCCACATACTATAGTCTGCTACTCTATGTATTCACAGATGTGCATACTCCATAGTATAGTGTATTGTACTGGCTTATGTGCTAACATGGACATTACACACTGTAGCTGTCACACAGGTGTGGATAATGATCTTACTGCTGTGACACTCCTGTTTAGGTACCTCTGGTGTTTTGCAGTGACAGCAGCCTGTGTCAGGTGAGATTGTTATTATTTACCAGGCTTGACAATGCACGTAACATATTAATTGCATGCTATCTGCCATAACACACGTACACATAATGTATGGTGATCCTGTTAATGGACACGGGTCAGACGTGCAATGCATCACACTGTTTACCTATGTGAAACAATTGAAGACTATATGATACACCTACACTAAACCTTCCAAACTGTCATTGCCAGATGTGTGGACAACAGTGAATACAATGGTGGAGGTGTGTTCCACTGTAGGGACAGGTACTACATATCAGCATTACGCATGTTGGGAATACAAACAGTACTGTACAGAGAGCATATGTGCGCACACAGTCTAAATGTGTTGGAGCTGGAGTATGACCGACCCACAGGATACACCCTTGTGGAGTATACCCTTGCTATGAATGTCACACAATGTCATGTGCTATCCGACATGTCCATGACATGTAATGGGCTGACTGCAACACTGCTCAACTATACTGCAAAACATGTCTCACATCCCATACATACCACCCTTTGTCTGCATAACCCTGTCCTCAGTGGAGCATATGACATCTATGGGTGTATGTCATATGGGATAACACTGTCATGTGAAATAAGATGGCCATCACAACCATTGGACTGACCATGTGTACACATGGCCATGGAGGATGGCCAGAGACATGAAGCAATGCACACAGTAGAAGTGATGTACATGTGTGTACACCCTGTTGTACATTGGCTCGACACAATACAACTATGGCCTTTGTGTAATGGTGATATTGCATATGTGAAAAACTAAACATCATACAGTCCTGTGCACAGCTTGTGCAGGCATAACATGAAACCACCACATAACATGTCTTGAACATCTTGAGTGTGTCCCGACATGGAAGCATTCACCTATACAGTATCCAAATACATACATGTGTTGCACAACATACACATACATCCACATCAAGCTACAGATACAGTACATTCACCTTGCTGGTGTTAGACATCACTGTCATGACTGCTCCTCATGTCTGTGAGATACACAGATGGCATGTGGGACATAGAGTACTGCTAAGTTAGCCATGTGTGGGCATAGTTGCCAGGCATCAGTAATATGGTTGCAGATGTGCAGGGGTGTCATCCATTTACCCTTCTGTGACCTGTGTCACACATTCCACATTCAGGTTTATTGTGTATACACCTCAGTGATGTGGGTCACATTCCACATTAGATATGTATTGTATTTGAACATAGTCATGGCTATGAACTGTGGAGGTAACTCACTCTGTGTAGCAACTGTGAAACCACGTGATGCCCCGCAATGGTTATGCACATCAGCTAAATGTGCAATATGTCCCTGCATATTTGTAGGGTGGACAGACAACATTGCATCAGCTGAATGCCCATGTTAGTATAACATGTCCCTGCATTGGGACACCATTACCGTACTGTAGATTGGAAATGACACCATTGAGTTACACATGTATGCATGTCATTCAACACTTCAGCAGAATATGTCATATTACATGTGATTGGCAAGGTCATACTCCACACAGCAGGCCGGTGTACTGTACACCTGTGCTGGTCTGTGGCACCACTGCAAAGTACGGACAACCATGTCAAACATGTGTGTACAGTCAGATGCACAATGTCTACACTCAGCTCAGGGGTAGGCAGAATAATGTTGAAGAGACATGCACTGCTTTGGGGGAGATATGCAAGCTAGGGCTCAGGCAAACATAGTATGCAGTCGACATACCCTACTGCTCATGTCCTCACACATAGGGGCGGTGGCCAACACAAAGCATCAGTGGCAGATGTACAAAGGTCAGTGATGGTCTGTTAACATGTGGTGTATGTTGCACACACCATGGCAGTGCGGTGCAATTGTGCAAAGTACATCCATTGTGTTGCAGGTATGGGGCATAGGCTACTAACACAAATGGTGCAATACAGGCATGTATGCTAACCACCACTATAATTGTGTAAGGTGCATGCCGTCTGCTATAACACATGCATGCTGTTGTGTGCAACTCAGGGATGTATGATAACTACCACTATAATTGTCTAATCTGAAACTATAATTGTCTACCATCTACCATATCACCTGCATGTAGCGTGTGTGTCTGTGTGTGTGTGTCTGTGTGTGTGTGTGTGTGTGTGTGTGTGTGTGTGTGTGTGTGTGTGTGTGTGTGTGTGTGTGTGTGTGTGTGTGTGTGTGTGTGTGTGTGTGTGTGTGTGTGTGTGTGTGTGTGTGTGTGTGTGTGTGTGTGTGTGTGTGTGTGTGTGTGTGTGTGTGTGTGTCTCTGTGTGTGTGTGTGTGTGTGTGTGTGTGTGTGTGTGTGTGTGTGTGTGTGTGTGTGTGTGTGTGTGTGTGTGTGTGTGCATGTGTGTGTGTCTCTGTGTGTGTGGGTCTCTGTGTGTGTGTGGGTCTGTGTGTGTGTCTGTTTCTGTCTGTGATTGTCTGTGTGTCTGTCTGTGTCTGTCTGTGTGTGCCTGTCTGTCTGTGTGTGTCTCTGTTTGTCTGTGTGTGTCTCTGTCTGTGTGCATGTGTCTGTCTGTGTGTGTCTCTGTCTGTCTGTGTGTATCTCTGTCTGCCTGTCTCTGTGTGTCCCTGTCTGTCTGTCTGTGTGTGTCTGGTATAACTTGTAATGTACAGTTCTTGTCTTCCCCTAACAGATGTTGATGTAGGTGCATTGCCCTCCTGCGGTCCACCTGATGTTAGTGTCCCTACAGACTCTAGCAGTGATGATAGTATGATTGAGGCACAGGCAGGCTTGTCAGGGGCTGAATCTGTGCCATTGGTTGCAATTCCACCTGTCTCCCCCTCATCCTCACACAGAGTTCTACTGCCTGCACATACCCCATCACCACTGGACATTCAGGAAGGACAGTCAATGGGTGGTAGCATGGAACATGAAGTGTGGTGACTATGGAAGGTGTGCCTGCACACCATGATCCCAGTCAACAGACTGGTGATGTCCCACACAGGCATGTGCTGAGCACTGCTCATAGGAGGACCACTGGCCAACATGCCCCTGTGAGACAAAGCACATCAGCTGGAGTCACCAAATGCATCTTTCGGGCTGTAATGGAGGCAAAGGCATGTGCTGAATGGCACAACAGCAAAGGTCTGAGGCTTCAGAGGGCTGCTGTCCATTCATTAACTGACAACATCCAGGCACTTGCAAATGCTCACCATAATCTTGCAGATGTTTTGGATAGACGATTGGGTGACATGGTGGGAGTCCTTGACCATGGCATGTCAATCCTTGAGCATGGAATGTCTGTGCTGGAACATCTGGTGGGAGTGAGGCATCAGGCATGTGGACGTAGGTCAGCTACATCACCTGTTGAAGGTCTACATGAACATGCTGCTGCACAAGCCCGCTCCCACAACTAATGCTGTGCAGTCCACACCAGGACACAGCAAGCCACGTGCACAAGGCCCTGGATGGTCCAAACAGGGACACAATTACAGTGGACATGTGTCATCAGACAGTACCCAATCTGGACCTCTGCCTGGTAGTGCCTTGCAAACCCTGGCAGGCGTAGGTCACGTGGCTGTGGCCGGACACCGTGAACTGTGAAACCTGCCTTGTGCAGTCTGCAGCTGTCAATAATACCCCTGTGTAGGCCAGCCACATGCCAGACCGTTGTGCATGCATACACACACACTCATAACATCCACACACACCCAATGATATCACACGCCCTAACACGCACATGATGTCATCCAATGGCACAGCCTAGGCCTCTGGCAAACATTATCATCCTGTGCATATGGTGATACCTGTGCCGCATCCCTGTCATCCACACCATCGGTGCAGAGACATGTTCATATGGTCTGATGCACAGGGTGAACATACTAGGTAGACAATTGTAGATTAATATTGTTGAGTAGTGTTGACAAGCAGCATACATACCATGTATTGCAGTTTTAGAATGCATTTTGTACGTTTGACAGTATGCCTTCCTCTTTCAGGTGTAGTTGCATGTGCCGGATGATGTCGTTGTTTGCGGGTGTCCCATATGTACATGTTGACTACCCAAAGGTCAGTATGACAATTCCCTGCATGCACTTTGTAGCTTCCACATCACAGTTATATTCACCCATGTTTCAATTATGTTTACTGTTCTAATGATCAAAGAGCATGATAGCTGTTTAGTAAGCTACTGTGTTCAGAGCTGTCACATCCATAGTGGGTGACATCACAGGTATAGTTACCTGGAGCACGGAGGGGGTAAAAGAGTGGTATGCTGGATGACAAGGGTAAAGGCCAATGGAAATAGTGGCTTCTCACTGGGAAGCAGTAATACCCACTGCCATGACATCATGCAAACACAGTCACACTCACATACTCAGGGATTCACAGACACAGTAACACACACTCTGACACACACACAGTTGCCAGTGTTCGGATGAGAACCCCTGCCTATGTGCATATCATCATTATAGTACTAAGCAATTGCAAGATGCGCCACAGAGATTACACATGTACAGGTAGTTGGAACAGCCTAAGATTGAGGACATCGCCAAGGATACTACAGTGCAATGAGTGTATGTGGGGAGGGGAGTCCATCAGTAGGCTGTATAACAACAGGCCATACCCCAGGGTGTACATGTTAACAGGTGGTTACTATGCCCATCTACGATTGATGATATCAACAGGGATGCTAGATTGCATTCAGTGGATGGGGGGAGGGGGGCATTAACATTTCACTATGGTAAAATACAGCCTCACTCCAGGAACCAGACAGCCATACACATGGACAGCCATATACACACACACACACACACACACACACACACACACACACACACACACACTGGCATTCACAAAGATATACACCTATGACACACATACAGGCACTTTACATGTGTGCGGTTTAACCACCTGCCTATGCCTTTCTTTCTACACTTCACTCTGTACTGGTGTCAACAACAGTGTTCAGGAGAGTGATAAAATGTGGGATGTATTCCCAACCATACGTGACATATATGGACACACACACACCCACACGTGCCAGTACTGCGAATCAAACACCTGCCTATCTCATGATAGGTACTACAGAAGTACATCAATATTGCATCTGGTACAATGCTTACTGACTCTTTCCTTTGACAACTGCACTGATATCTGCACGATATTTGTACAGGGGAGGTATTACTGTTACAGGTGTCATGAGGTTTGCCTTCAGTGTCACCATTACAGCATTCAACATTGTCTGTCTTCCACTTCAATTAACAAAACCTGAACTTAGCAGGTACACAGGTTATTGTAGGACTAGTTGTAACACACCCGTTAGCTGTCCTCAGTAATCATTCATCTGCAAAGAAGCCCCACCACTTAGTAGTCATGTCCAAACATCTGTCCATACCTCATGTATGGCTTACTGTACTTAGAGCATATCACCATATACAGTTGGCAATGTTGAGGCTGTATTGCAACAGCATGATGTACTAAGACAACAGTCACCTTCAGGCATCAGACACTGCACACACATGAAATCTACACAAACATCAATACATGTACAAATATGCGGTCTATATCAGTACATGCACTAGCAGGTCAAGAGGATACATTCCACACCTTTCCCATGCCATGTGTGAAACATAGCACTCATTCAAGCATGTGCGAGGTCTGTGGCTTGTAAACATCTCACCCCAGCATGTACTGGCTATTGTGGTACTAAGGCTAATGTCCAGACAGCACACAGCATGTATGGCTTGCAATTGTTGACATGGGGTATACGTAGGAGGTGTGGCCACACATGGCTGCAAATGTCATGAACATATCACCTGTGACTACTCAGGAACATACAGAGCAGAGCTGGACTTCCTTGAGTCTGTCAATACAGGCCTTGTGTAGGTCCTATGTTCCTGTTATTTGGGTATATTTGTAGGCTTTGCATTAGGTGGACATGCCTAAAGACATACATGCCACACGGGGTGTTGTATGATATGATAGGTGTCATGGGGGACCAGTAGAGGGGGGATAT